>NW_027445936.1:0-179026 GCF_038048845.1 Mixophyes fleayi
TTCATGATTTATGTTTCAATTCATGATTCAATTCTTGATTCAATTCATAATTCAATTCATGATTCATGATTCGAATTATGATTCATGTTTGAATTCATGATTCAATTCATGATTCATTTCATGATTCATGATTCAATTCATGATTCATGATTCAATTCTTGATTTATGATTCATGATTCATGATTCAATTCATGATACATGATTCAATTCATGATTCATGATTCATTTCATGATTCATGATTCAATTCATGATTCAATTAATGATTCATGAGTCAATTCATAAATTCATGATTCGATTCATGATTCATGATTTAATTCTTGATTCATGATTCATGATTTGAATTATGATTCATGATTAAATTCATGATTCATGATTTATGATTCAATTCATGATTTATGATTCAATTCATGATTCATGATTCATGATTTAATTCATGATTCATGATTCATGATTCATGATTCGATTTATAATTCATGATTCAATTCATGATGCATGATTCATTTCATGATTCATTTCATGATTCATGATTCATGATTCAATTCATGATTCATGAGTCAATTCATGATTCATGATTCATTTCATGATTCATGATTAAATTCATGATTCAATTCATGATTCAATTTATGATTCATAATTCATGATTCAATTCATGATTCAATTAATGATTCATGATTCAAGATTCAATTCATGATTCATGATTCAATTCATGATTCATGATTCAATTCATGATTCGTGATTCAATGCATGATTCAATTCTTGATTCAATTCATAATTCAATTCATGATTCATGATTCAATTCATGATTCATTACATGGTTCATGATTCAATTCATGATTCATGATTCAATTCATGATTCAATTCATGATTCATGATTCGATTCATGATTCATGATTCAATTTATGATTCATGATTCAATTCATGATTCATGATTCATTTCATGATTCATTTTATGATTCATAATTCAATTCATGATTCATGATTTAATTCATGATTCATGATTCAATTCATGATTAATGATTCAATTCATGATTCATGATTCAATTCATGATTTGATTCATGATTCATGATTCAATTCATGATTCATGACTCATGATTCAATTCATGATTCATGATTCAATTCATGATTTATGATTCAATTCATGATTCATGATTCATAATTCAATTCATGATTCATGATTCAATTCATGATTCGATTCATGATTCATGATTCAATTCATGATTCATGATTCATTTCATGATTCATTTCATGATTCATGATTCAATTCATGATTCATGAGTCAATTCATGATTCATGATTCATTTCATGATTCATGATTTAATTCATGATTGAATTCATGATTCAATTTATGTTTCATAATTCATGATTCAATTCATAATTCAATTCATGATTCATGATTCATGATTCAATTCATGATTCATGATTCAATTCATGATTCATTATTCAATGCATGATTCAATTCTTGATTCAATTCATAATTCAATTCATGATTCATGATTCAATTCATGATTCAATTCATGATTTATGATTCAATTCATGATTTATTTCATGATTCATGATTCGATTCATGATTCAATTCATAATTCAATTCATGATTTATGATTCAATTCATGATTCATGATTCATGATTTAATTCATGATTCATGATTCAAGATTCATGATTCGATTTATAATTCATGATTCAATTCATGATGCATGATTCAATTTGTGATTCATGATTTAATTCATGATTCATGATTCATTTCATGATTCATTTCATGATTCATGATTCATGATTCAATTCATGATTCATGAGTCAATTCATGATTCATGATTCATTTCATGATTCATGATTTAATTCATGATTCAATTTATGATTCATAATTCATGATTCAATTCATGATTCATGATTCAATTTATGATTCAATTTATGATTCATAATTCATGATTCAATTCATGATTCATGATTCAATTCATGATTCATGATTCAATTCAAAATTCATGATTCAATTCATTATTCATTTCATGATTCATGATTCATGATTCAATTCATGATTCAATTCATGATTCAACTTATGATTTATAATTCATGATTCAATTCATGATTCAATTCATGATTCATGATTCAATTCATGATTCATGATTCAATTCATGATTCATGATTTGATTCATGATTCATCATTCATCATTTAATTCATGATTCATGATTCAATTCATGATTCAATTTATGATTCATGATTCCTGATTCAATTCATGATTCATGATTCAATTCATGATTCATGATTTCTTTCGTGATTCATGATTCATTTCATGATTCAATTCATGATTTATGATTCATGATTCGATTCATGATTCATGATTCCATTCATGATTCATGATTCAATTCATGATTCGTGATTCATGATTCATGATTCAATTCATAAATCATGATTCGATTCATGATTCATGATTCGATTCATGATTCATGATTCCATTCATGATTCATGATTCAATTCATGATTCGTGATTCATGATTCATGATTCAATTCATAAATCATGATTCGATTCATGATTCATGATTCGATTCATGATTCATGATTCCATTCATGATTCATGATTCAATTCATGATTCGTGATTCATGATTCATGATTCGATTCATGATTCATGATTCATGATTCAATTCATGATTCATGATTCATTTCATGATTCATGATTCAATTCATTATTCAATTCATGATTCAATTTATGATTCATAATTCATGATTCAATTCATGATTCAATTTATGATTCATGATTCATGATTTAATTCATGATTCATGATTCATGATTCAATTCATGATTCATGATTCAATTCATGATTCATGATTCATGATTCAATTCATGATTCATGATTTATGAATTATGAATCAATTCATGATTCAATTCATGATTCATGATTCATTTCATGATTCATTTCATGATTCATGATTCAATTCAAGATTCATGATTCAATTCATGATTCATTTCATGATTCATGATTCCTGATTCAATTCATGATTCATGATTCAATTCATGATTCATCATTCATTTCATGATTCATGATTCAATTCATGATTCAATTTATGATTCATAATTCATGATTCAATTCATGATTCAATTTATGGTTCATGATTCATGATTTAATTCATGATTCATGATTCATGATTCGATTCATGATTCATGATTCAATTCATGATTCATGATTCAATACATGATTCGTGATTCATGATTCATGATTCAATTCATGATTCATGATTCAATTCATGATTCATGATTCAATTCATGAATCATGAATCTTGATTCAATTCATGATTTATTTCATGATTCATAATTCGATTCATGATTCATGATTCAATTCATGAGTCATGATTCATTTCATGATTCATTTCATGATTCAATTCATGATTTATGATTCATGATTCGATTCATGATTCATGATTCCATTCATGATTCATGATTCAATTCATGATTCGTGATTCATGATTCATGATTCAATTCATAAATCATGATTCGATTCATGATTCATGATTCGATTCATGATTCATGATTCCATTCATGATTCATGATTCAATTCATGATTCGTGATTCATGATTCATGATTCGATTCATGATTCATGATTCATGATTCAATTCATGATTCATGATTCATTTCATGATTCATGATTCAATTCATGATTCAATTCATGATTCAATTTATGATTCATAATTCATGATTCAATTCATGATTCAATTTATGATTCATGATTCATGATTTAATTCATGATTCATGATTCAATTCATGATTCATGATTCAATTCATGATTCGTGATTCAATTCATGATTCATGATTCAATTCATGATTCATGATTTATGAATTATGAATCAATTCATGATTCAATTCATGATTCATGATTCATTTCATGATTCATTTCATGATTCATGATTCAATTCAAGATTCATGATTCAATTCATGATTCATTTCATGATTCATGATTCCTGATTCAATTCATGATTCATGATTCAATTCATGATTCTTGATTCATTTCATGATTCATAATTCATGATTCAATTCATGATTCATGATTCAATTCATGATTCATGATTCGATTCATGATTCATGATTCATGATTCAATTCATGATTCATTTCATGATTCATGATTTAATTTATGATTTATGATTCATGATTCAATTCATGATTAATGATTCAATTCAATGATTCATGATTCATGATTTAATTCATGATTCATGATTCAATTCATGATTCGATTCATGATTCATGATTCAATTCATGATTCATGACTCATGATTCAATTCATGAATCATGATTCGATTCATGATTTATGTTTCAATTCATGATTCAATTCTTGATTCAATTCATAATTCAATTCATGATTCATGATTCGATTCATGATTTATGTTTGAATTCATGATTCAATTCATGATTCATTTCATGATTCATGATTCAATTCATGATTCATGATTCGATTCATGATTCATGATTTATGATTCAATTCATGATTCATGATTCGATTTATGATTCATGATTTAATTCATGATTCATGATTCAATTCATGATTCATGATTCAATTCATGATTCATGATTCATTTCATGATTCATTTCATGATTCAATTTATGATTCATAATTCATGATTCAATTCATGATTCAATTTATGATTCATGATTCATGATTCAATTCTTGATTCATGATTCATGATTCAATTCTTGATTCATGATTCATGATTCAATTCATGATTCAATTCATGATTCAACTTATGATTTATAATTTATGATTTAATTCATGATTCAATTCATGATTCATGATTCAATTCATGATTCATGATTCAATTCATGATTCATGATTTGATTCATGATTCATCATTCATCATTCAATTCATGATTCATGATTCAATTCATGATTCAATTTATGATTCATGATTCCTGATTCAATTCATGATTCATGATTCAATTCATGATTCATGATTCAATTCATGATTCATGATTTGATTCATGATTCATCATTCATCATTCAATTCATGATTCATGATTCAATTCATGATTCAATTTATGATTCATGATTCCTGATTCAATTCATGATTCATGATTCAATTCATGATTCATGATTCCTTTCATGATTCATGATTCAATTCATGATTCAATTCATGATTCAATTTATGATTCATGATTCAATTCAAGATTCATGATTCATGATTCAATTCATGATTCATGATTCAATTCATGATTCTTGATTCATTTCATGATTCATGATTCAATTCATGATTCAATTCATGATTCAACTTATGATTTATAATTCATGATTCAATTCATGATTCAATTCATGATCCATGATTCATGATTCAATTCATGATTCATGATTCAATTCATGAATCATGATTCGATTCATGATTTATGTTTCAATTCATGATTCAATTCTTGATTCAATTCATAATTCAATTCATGATTCATGATTCGAATTATGATTCATGTTTGAATTCATGATTCAATTCATGATTCATTTCATGATTCATGATTCAATTCATGATTCATGATTCAATTCTTGATTTATGATTCATGATTCATGATTCAATTCATGATACATGATTCAATTCATGATTCATGATTCATTTCATGATTCATGATTCAATTCATGATTCAATTAATGATTCATGAGTCAATTCATAAATTCATGATTCGATTCATGATTCATGATTTAATTCTTGATTCATGATTCATGATTTGAATTATGATTCATGATTAAATTCATGATTCATGATTTATGATTCAATTCATGATTTATGATTCAATTCATGATTCATGATTCATGATTTAATTCATGATTCATGATTCATGATTCATGATTCGATTTATAATTCATGATTCAATTCATGATGCATGATTCATTTCATGATTCATTTCATGATTCATGATTCATGATTCAATTCATGATTCATGAGTCAATTCATGATTCATGATTCATTTCATGATTCATGATTAAATTCATGATTCAATTCATGATTCAATTTATGATTCATAATTCATGATTCAATTCATGATTCAATTAATGATTCATGATTCAAGATTCAATTCATGATTCATGATTCAATTCATGATTCATGATTCAATTCATGATTCGTGATTCAATGCATGATTCAATTCTTGATTCAATTCATAATTCAATTCATGATTCATGATTCAATTCATGATTCATTACATGGTTCATGATTCAATTCATGATTCATGATTCAATTCATGATTCAATTCATGATTCATGATTCGATTCATGATTCATGATTCATGATTCAATTTATGATTCATGATTCAATTCATGATTCATGATTCATTTCATGATTCATTTTATGATTCATAATTCAATTCATGATTCATGATTTAATTCATGAATCATTATTCATGATTCAATTCATGATTCATGATTCATAATTCAATTCATGATTAATGATTCAATTCATGATTCATGATTCAATTCATGATTTGATTCATGATTCATGATTCAATTCATGATTCATGACTCATGATTCAATTCATGATTCATGATTCAATTCATGATTTATGATTCAATTCATGATTCATGATTCATAATTCAATTCATGATTCATGATTCAATTCATGATTCGATTCATGATTCATGATTCAATTCATGATTCATGATTCATTTCATGATTCATGATTCAATTCATGATTCATGAGTCAATTCATGATTCATGATTCAATTCATGATTCATGATTCAATTCATAATTCAATTCATGATTTATGATTCAATTCATGATTCATGATTCATGATTTAATTCATGATTCATGATTCAAGATTCATGATTCGATTTATAATTCATGATTCAATTCATGATGCATGATTCAATTTGTGATTCATGATTTAATTCATGATTCATGATTCATTTCATGATTCATTTCATGATTCATGATTCATGATTCAATTCATGATTCATGAGTCAATTCATGATTCATGATTCATTTCATGATTCATGATTTAATTCATGATTCAATTTATGATTCATAATTCATGATTCAATTCATGATTCATGATTCAATTTATGATTCAATTTATGATTCATAATTCATGATTCAATTCATGATTCATGATTCAATTCATGATTCATGATTCAATTCAAAATTCATGATTCAATTCATTATTCATTTCATGATTCATGATTCATGATTCAATTCATGATTCAATTCATGATTCAACTTATGATTTATAATTCATGATTCAATTCATGATTCAATTCATGATTCATGATTCAATTCATGATTCATGATTCAATTCATGATTCATGATTTGATTCATGATTCATCATTCATCATTCAATTCATGATTCATGATTCAATTCATGATTCAATTTATGATTCATGATTCCTGATTCAATTCATGATTCATGATTCAATTCATGATTCATGATTTCTTTCGTGATTCATGATTCATTTCATGATTCAATTCATGATTTATGATTCATGATTCGATTCATGATTCATGATTCCATTCATGATTCATGATTCAATTCATGATTCGTGATTCATGATTCATGATTCGATTCATGATTCATGATTCCATTCATGATTCATGATTCAATTCATGATTCGTGATTCATGATTCATGATTCAATTCATAAATCATGATTCGATTCATGATTCATGATTCGATTCATGATTCATGATTCCATTCATGATTCATGATTCAATTCATGATTCGTGATTCATGATTCATGATTCGATTCATGATTCATGATTCATGATTCAATTCATGATTCATGATTCATTTCATGATTCATGATTCAATTCATTATTCAATTCATGATTCAATTTATGATTCATAATTCATGATTCAATTCATGATTCAATTTATGATTCATGATTCATGATTTAATTCATGATTCATGATTCATGATTCAATTCATGATTCATGATTCAATTCATGATTCATGATTCATGATTCAATTCATGATTCATGATTCATTTCATGATTCATTTCATGATTCATGATTCAATTCAAGATTCATGATTCAATTCATGATTCATTTCATGATTCATGATTCCTGATTCAATTCATGATTCATGATTCAATTCATGATTCTTGATTCATTTCATGATTCATAATTCATGATTCAATTCATGATTCATGATTCAATTCATGATTCATGATTCGATTCATGATTCATGATTCATGATTCAATTCATGATTCATTTCATGATTCATGATTTAATTTATGATTTATGATTCATGATTCAATTCATGATTAATGATTCAATTCAATGATTCATGATTCATGATTTAATTCATGATTCATGATTCAATTCATGATTCGATTCATGATTCATGATTCAATTCATGATTCATGACTCATGATTCAATTCATGAATCATGATTCGATTCATGATTTATGTTTCAATTCATGATTCAATTCTTGATTCAATTCATAATTCAATTCATGATTCATGATTCGATTCATGATTCATGTTTGAATTCATGATTCAATTCATGATTCATTTCATGATTCATGATTCAATTCATGATTCATGATTCATGATTCATGATTCAATTCATGATTCATGATTCGATTTATGATTCATGATTTAATTCATGATTCATGATTCAATTCATGATTCATGATTCAATTCATGATTCATGATTCATTTCATGATTCATTTCATGATTCAATTTATGATTCATAATTCATGATTCAATTCATGATTCAATTTATGATTCATGATTCATGATTCAATTCTTGATTCATGATTCATGATTCAATTCATGATTCATGATTCAATTCATGATTCATGATTCAATTCAAAATTCATGATTCAATTCATGATTCATTTCATGATTCATGATTCATGATTCAATTCATGATTCAATTCATGATTCAACTTATGATTTATAATTCATGATTTAATTCATGATTCAATTCATGATTCATGATTCCTGATTCAATTCATGATTCATGATTCAATTCATGATTCATGATTCCTTTCATGATTCATGATTCAATTCATGATTCAATTCATGATTCAATTTATGATTCATGATTCAATTCAAGATTCATGATTCATGATTCAATTCATGATTCATGATTCAATTCATGATTCTTGATTCATTTCATGATTCATGATTCAATTCATGATTCAATTCATGATTCAACTTATGATTTATAATTCATGATTCAATTCATGATTCAATTCATGATCCATGATTCATGATTCAATTCATGATTCATGATTCAATTCATGAATCATGATTCGATTCATGATTTATGTTTCAATTCATGATTCAATTCTTGATTCAATTCATAATTCAATTCATGATTCATGATTCGATTCATGATTCATGTTTGAATTCATGATTCAATTCATGATTCATTTCATGATTCATGATTCAATTCATGATTCATGATTCAATTCTTGATTTATGATTCATGATTCATGATTCAATTCATGATACATGATTCACTTCATGATTCATGATTCATTTCATGATTCATGATTCAATTCATGATTCAATTAATGATTCATGAGTCAATTCATAAATTCATGATTCGATTCATGATTCATGATTCAATTCTTGATTCATGATTCATGATTTGAATTATGATTCATGATTAAATTCATGATTCATGATTTATGATTCAATTCATGATTCATGATTTATTTCATGATTCAATTAATGGTTCATGAATCTTGATTTAATTCATGATTTATTTCATGATTCATGATTCGATTCATGATTCAATTCATGATTCAATTCATGATTTATGATTCAATTCATGATTCATGATTCATGATTTAATTCATGATTCATGATTCATGATTCATGATTCGATTTATAATTCATGATTCAATTCATGATGCATGATTCATTTCATGATTCATTTCATGATTCATGATTCATGATTCAATTCATGATTCATGAGTCAATTCATGATTCATGATTCATTTCATGATTCATGATTCAATTCATGATTCAATTCATGATTCAATTTATGATTCATAATTCGTGATTCAATGCATGATTCAATTCTTGATTCAATTCATAATTCAATTCATGATTCATGATTCAATTCATGATTCATTACATGGTTCATGATTCAATTCATGATTCATGATTCAATTCATGATTCAATTCATAATTCAATTCATGATTCATCATTCAATTCATGATTCATTACATGGTTCATGATTCAATTCATGATTCATGATTCAATTCATGATTCAATTCATAATTCAATTCATGATTCATGATTCAATTCATGATTCATTACATGGTTCATGATTCAATTCATGATTCATGATTCAATTCATGATTCAATTCATGATTCATGATTCGATTCATGATTCATGATTCATGATTCAATTTATGATTCATGATTCAATTCATGATTCATGATTCATTTCATGATTCATTTTATGATTCATAATTCAATTCATGATTCATGATTTAATTCATGAATCATTATTCATGATTCAATTCATGATTCATGATTCAATTCATGATTCATGATTCATAATTCAATTCATGATTAATGATTCAATTCATGATTCATGATTCAATTCATGATTTGATTCATGATTCATGATTCAATTCATGATTCATGACTCATGATTCAATTCATGATTCATGATTTATGATTCAATTCATGATTCATGATTCATAATTTAATTCATGATTCATGATTCAATTCATGATTCGATTCATGATTCATGATTCAATTCATGATTCATGATTCATTTCATGATTCATTTCATGATTCATGATTCAATTCATGATTCATGAGTCAATTCATGATTCATGATTCATTTCATGATTCATGATTTAATTCATGATTGAATTCATGATTCAATTTATGTTTCATAATTCATGATTCAATTCATGATTCAATTCATGATTCATGATTCAATTCATGATTCATGATTCAATTCATGATTCATGATTCAATGCATGATTCAATTCTTGATTCAATTCATAATTCAATTCATGATTCATGATTCAATTCATGATTCAATTCATGATTTATTTCATGATTCATGATTCGATTCATGATTCAATTCATAATTCAATTCATGATTTATGATTCAATTCATGATTCATGATTCATGATTTAATTCATGATTCATGATTCAAGATTCATGATTCGATTTATAATTCATGATTCAATTCATGATGCATGATTCAATTTGTGATTCATGATTTATGATTCAATTCATGATTCATGATTCGATTTATGATTCATGATTTAATTCATGATTCATGATTCAATTCATGATTCATGATTCAATTCATGATTCATGATTCATTTCATGATTCATTTCATGATTCAATTTATGATTCATAATTCATGATTCAATTCATGATTCAATTTATGATTCATGATTCATGATTCAATTCTTGATTCATGATTCATGATTCAATTCTTGATTCATGATTCATGATTCAATTCATGATTCAATTCATGATTCAACTTATGATTTATAATTTATGATTTAATTCATGATTCAATTCATGATTCATGATTCAATTCATGATTCATGATTCAATTCATGATTCATGATTTGATTCATGATTCATCATTCATCATTCAATTCATGATTCATGATTCAATTCATGATTCAATTTATGATTCATGATTCCTGATTCAATTCATGATTCATGATTCAATTCATGATTCATGATTCAATTCATGATTCATGATTTGATTCATGATTCATCATTCATCATTCAATTCATGATTCATGATTCAATTCATGATTCAATTTATGATTCATGATTCCTGATTCAATTCATGATTCATGATTCAATTCATGATTCATGATTCCTTTCATGATTCATGATTCAATTCATGATTCAATTCATGATTCAATTTATGATTCATGATTCAATTCAAGATTCATGATTCATGATTCAATTCATGATTCATGATTCAATTCATGATTCTTGATTCATTTCATGATTCATGATTCAATTCATGATTCAATTCATGATTCAACTTATGATTTATAATTCATGATTCAATTCATGATTCAATTCATGATCCATGATTCATGATTCAATTCATGATTCATGATTCAATTCATGAATCATGATTCGATTCATGATTTATGTTTCAATTCATGATTCAATTCTTGATTCAATTCATAATTCAATTCATGATTCATGATTCGAATTATGATTCATGTTTGAATTCATGATTCAATTCATGATTCATTTCATGATTCATGATTCAATTCATGATTCATGATTCAATTCTTGATTTATGATTCATGATTCATGATTCAATTCATGATACATGATTCAATTCATGATTCATGATTCATTTCATGATTCATGATTCAATTCATGATTCAATTAATGATTCATGAGTCAATTCATAAATTCATGATTCGATTCATGATTCATGATTTAATTCTTGATTCATGATTCATGATTTGAATTATGATTCATGATTAAATTCATGATTCATGATTTATGATTCAATTCATGATTTATGATTCAATTCATGATTCATGATTCATGATTTAATTCATGATTCATGATTCATGATTCATGATTCGATTTATAATTCATGATTCAATTCATGATGCATGATTCATTTCATGATTCATTTCATGATTCATGATTCAATTCATGATTCATGAGTCAATTCATGATTCATGATTCATTTCATGATTCATGATTAAATTCATGATTCAATTCATGATTCAATTTATGATTCATAATTCATGATTCAATTCATGATTCAATTAATGATTCATGATTCAAGATTCAATTCATGATTCATGATTCAATTCATGATTCATGATTCAATTCATGATTCGTGATTCAATGCATGATTCAATTCTTGATTCAATTCATAATTCAATTCATGATTCATGATTCAATTCATGATTCATTACATGGTTCATGATTCAATTCATGATTCATGATTCAATTCATGATTCAATTCATGATTCAATTCATGATTCATGATTCATGATTCAATTCATGATTCATGATTCAATTCATGATTCATGATTTGATTCATGATTCATCATTCATCATTCAATTCATGATTCATGATTCAATTCATGATTCAATTTATGATTCATGATTCCTGATTCAATTCATGATTCATGATTCAATTCAAGATTCATGATTTCTTTCATGATTCATGATTCAATTCATGATTCAATTTATGATTCATGATTCAATTCAAGATTCATGATTCATGATTCAATTCATGATCCATGATTCAATTCATGATTCATGTTTCAATGCATGATTCAATTCTTGATTCAATTCATAATTCAATTCATGATTCATGATTCAATTCATGATTCAATTCATGATTTATGATTCAATTCATGATTTATTTCATGATTCATGATTCGATTCATGATTCAATTCATAATTCATTTCATGATTTATGATTCAATTCATGATTCATGATTCATGATTTAATTCATGATTCATGATTCAAGATTCATGATTCGATTTATAATTCATGATTCAATTCATGATGCATGATTCAATTTGTGATTCATGATTTAATTCATGATTCATGATTCATTTCATGATTCATTTCATGATTCATGATTCATGATTCAATTCATGATTCATGAGTCAATTCATGATTCATGATTCATTTCATGATTCATGATTTAATTCATGATTCATGATTCAATTTATGATTCAATTTATGATTCATAATTCATGATTCAAGATTCAATTCATGATTCAACTTATGATTTATAATTCATGATTCAATTCATGATTCAATTCATGATTCATGATTCATGATTCAATTCATGATTCATGATTCAATTCATGATTCATGATTTGATTCATGATTCATCATTCATCATTCAATTCATGATTCATCATTCAATTCATGATTCAATTTATGATTCATGATTCCTGATTCAATTCATGATTCATGATTCAATTCATGATTCATGATTTCTTTCATGATTCATGATTCAATTCATGATTCAATTCATGATTCAATTTATGATTCATGATTCAATTCAAGATTCATGATTCATAATTCAATTCATGATTCATGATTCAATTCATGATTCTTGATTCATTTCATGATTCATGATTCAATTCATGATTCAATTCATGATTCAACTTATGATTTATAATTCATGATTCAATTCTTGATTCAATTCATAATTCAATTCATGATTCATGATTCGATTCATGATTCATGTTTGAATTCATGATTCAATTCATGATTCATTTCATGATTCATGATTCAATTCTTGATTTATGATTCATGATTCATGATTCAATTCATGATACATGATTCAATTCATGATTCATGATTCATTTCATGATTCATGATTCAATTCATGATTCGATTCATGATTCATGAGTCAATTCATAAATTCATGATTCGATTCATGATTCATGATTCAATTCTTGATTCATGATTCATGATTTGAATTATGATTCATGATTCATGATTTATGATTCAATTCATGATTCATGATTTATTTCATAATTCAATTCATGGTTCATGAATCTTGATTTAATTCATGATTTATTTCATGATTCATGATTCGACTCATGATTCAATTCATGATTCAATTCATGATTTATGATTCAATTCATGATTCATGATTCATGATTTAATTCATGATTCATGATTCATGATTCATGATTCGATTTATAATTCATGATTCAATTCATGATGCATGATTCATTTCATGATTCATGATTCAATTCAAGATTCATGAGTCAATTCATGATTCATGATTCATTTCATGATTCATGATTTAATTCATGATTCAATTCATGATTCAATTTATGATTCATAATTCATGATTCAATTCATGATTCATGATTCAATTCATGATTCATGATTTAATTCATGATTCATGATTCAATGCATGATTCAATTCTTGATTCAATTCATAATTCAATTCATGATTCATGATTCAATTCATGATTCAATTCATGATTTATGATTCAATTCATGATTTATTTCATGATTCATGATTCGATTCATGATTCAATTCATAATTCAATTCATGATTTATGATTCAATTCATGATTCATGATTCATGATTTAATTCATGATTCATGATTCAAGATTCATGATTCGATTTATAATTCATGATTCAATTCATGATGCATGATTCAATTTGTGATTCATGATTTAATTCATGATTCATGATTCATTTCATGATTCATTTCATGATTCATGATTCATGATTCAATTCATGATTCATGATTCAATTCATGATTCATGATTCAATTCATGATTCATGATTCATTTCATGATTCATTTCATGATTTATGATTCAATTCAAAATTCATGATTCAATTCATGATTCATTTCATGATTCATGATTCATGATTCAATTCATGATTCAATTCATGATTCAATTCATGATTCAACTTATGATTTATAATTCATGATTCAATTCATGATTCAATTCATGATTCATGATTCATGATTCAATTCATGATTCATGATTCAATTCATGATTCATGATTTGATTCCTGATTCATCATTCATCATTCAATTCATGATTCATGATTCAATTCATGATTCAATTCATGATTCAATTTATGATTCATGATTCAATTCAAGATTCATGATTCATGATTCAATTCATGATTCATGATTCAATTCATGATTCTTGATTCATTTCATGATTCATGATTCAATTCATGATTCAATTCATGATTCAACTTATGATTTATAATTCATGATTCAATTCATGATTCAATTCATGATCCATGATTCATGATTCAATTCATGATTCATGATTCAATTCATGAATCATGATTCGATTCATGATTTATGTTTCAATTCATGATTCAATTCTTGATTCAATTCATAATTCAATTCATGATTCATGATTCGATTCATGATTCATGTTTGAATTCATGATTCAATTCATGATTCATTTCATGATTCATGATTCAATTCATGATTCATGATTCAATTCTTGATTTATGATTCATGATTCATGATTCAATTCATGATACATGATTCAATTCATGATTCATGATTCATTTCATGATTCATGATTCAATTCATGATTCATGATTCATGATTTGAATTATGATTCATGATTAAATTCATGATTCATGATTTATTATTCAATTCATGATTCATGATTTATTTCATGATTCAATTAATGGTTCATGAATCTTGATTTAATTCATGATTTATTTCATGATTCATGATTCGATTCATGATTCAATTCATGATTTATGATTCAATTCATGATTCATGATTCATGATTTAATTCATGATTCATGATTCATGATTCGATTTATAATTCATGATTCAATTCATGATGCATGATTCATTTCATGATTCATTTCATGATTCATGATTCATGATTCAATTCATGATTCATGAGTCAATTCATGATTCATGATTCATTTCATGATTCATGATTAAATTCATGATTCAATTCATGATTCAATTTATGATTCATAATTCATGATTCAATTCATGATTCAATTAATGATTCATGATTCAAGATTCAATTCATGATTCATGATTCAATTCATGATTCATGATTCAATTCATGATTCGTGATTCAATGCATGATTCAATTCTTGATTCAATTCATAATTCAATTCATGATTCATGATTCAATTCATGATTCATTACATGGTTCATGATTCAATTCATGATTCATGATTCAATTCATGATTCAATTCATGATTCATGATTCGATTCATGATTCATGATTCATGATTCAATTTATGATTCATGATTCAATTCATGATTCATGATTCATTTCATGATTCATTTTATGATTCATAATTCAATTCATGATTCATGATTTAATTCATGAATCATTATTCATGATTCAATTCATGATTCATGATTCAATTCATGATTCATGATTCATAATTCAATTCATGATTAATGATTCAATTCATGATTCATGATTCAATTCATGATTCATGATTCAATTCATGATTTGATTCATGATTCATGATTCAATTCATGATTCATGACTCATGATTCAATTCATGATTCATGATTCAATTCATGATTTATGATTCAATTCATGATTCATGATTCATAATTCAATTCATGATTCATGATTCAATTCATGATTCGATTCATGATTCATGATTCGATTCATGATTCATGATTCAATTCATGATTCATGAGTCAATTCATGATTCATGATTCATTTCATGATTCATGATTTAATTCATGATTGAATTCATGATTCAATTTATGTTTCATAATTCATGATTCAATTCATGATTCAATTCATGATTCATGATTCATGATTCAATTCATGATTCATGATTCAATTCATGATTCATGATTCAATGCATGATTCAATTCTTGATTCAATTCATAATTCAATTCATGATTCATGATTCAATTCATGATTTATGATTCAATTCATGATTTATTTCATGATTCATGATTCGATTCATGATTCAATTCATAATTCAATTCATGATTTATGATTCAATTCTTGATTCATGATTCATCATTCATGATTCAAGATTCATGATTCGATTTATAATTCATGATTCAATTCATGATGCATGATTCTATTTGTGATTCATGATTTAATTCATGGTTCATGATTCATTTCATGATTCATTTCATGATTCATGATTCATGATTCAATTCATGGTTCATGAGTCAATTCATGATTCATGATTCATTTCATGATTCATGATTTAATTCATGATTCAATTTATGATTCAATTTATGATTCATAATTCATGATTCAATTCATGATTCATGATTCAATTTATGATTCAATTTATGATTCATAATTCATGATTCAATTCATGATTCATGATTCAATTCATGATTCATGATTCAATTCAAAATTCATGATTCAATTCATTATTCATTTCATGATTCATGATTCATGATTCAATTCATGATTCAATTCATGATTCAACTTATGATTTATAATTCATGATTCAATTCATGATTCAATTCATGATTCATGATTCATGATTCAATTCATGATTCATGATTTGATTCATGATTCATGATTTGATTCATGATTCATCATTCATGATTCAATTCATGATTCATGATTCCTGATTCAATTCATGATTCATGATTCAATTCATGATTCATGATTTCTTTCATGATTCATGATTCAATTCATGATTCAATTTATGATTCATGATTCAATTCAAGATTCATGATTCATGATTCAATTCATGATTCATGATTCAATTCATGATTCTTGATTCATTTCATGATTCATGATTCAATTCATGATTCAATTCATGATTCAACTTATGATTTATAATTCATGATTCAATTCATGATTCAATTCATGATCCATGATTCATGATTCAATTCATGATTCATGATTAAATTCATGAATCATGATTCGATTCATGATTTATGTTTCAATTCATGATTCAATTCTTGATTCAATTCATAATTCAATTCATGATTCATGATTCGATTCATGATTCATGTTTGAATTCATGATTCAATTCATGATTCATTTCATGATTCATGATTCAATTCATGATTCATGATTCAATTCTTGATTTATGATTCATGATTCATGATTCAATTCATGATACATGATTCAATTCATGATTCATGATTCATTTCATGGTTCATGATTCAATTCATGATTCGATTCATGATTCATGAGTCAATTCATAAATTCATGATTCGATTCATGATTCATGATTCAATTCTTGATTCATGATTCATGATTTGAATTATGATTCATGATTTGAATTATGATTCATGATTAAATTCATGATTTATGATTTATGATTCAATTCATGATTCATGATTTATTTCATAATTCAATTCATGGTTCATGAATCTTGATTTAATTCATGATTTATTTCATGATTCATGATTCGACTCATGATTCAATTCTTGATTCAATTCATGATTTATGATTCAATTCATGATTCATGATTCATGATTTAATTCATGATTCATGATTCATGATTCGATTTATAATTCATGATTCAATTCATGATGCATGATTCATTTCATGATTCATGATTCATGATTCAATTCAAGATTCATGAGTCAATTCATGATTCATGATTCAATTCATGATTCATGATTCAATTCATGATTCATGATTCATTTCATGATTCATGATTCAATTCATGATTCAATTCATGATTCAATTTATGATTCATGATTCAATTCAAGATTCATGGTTCATGATTCAATTCATGATTCATGATTCAATTCATGATTCATGATTCAATTCATGATTCATGATTCATTTCATGATTCATGATTGAATTCATGATTCAACTTATGATTTATAATTCATGATTCAATTCATGATTCAATTCATGATTCATGATTCAATTCATGATTCATGATTCAATTCATGAATCATGATTCGATTCATGATTTATGTTTCAATTCATGATTCAATTCTTGATTCAATTCATAATTCAATTCATGATTCATGATTCGATTCATGATTCATGTTTGAATTCATGATTCAATTCATGATTCATTTCATGATTCATGATTCAATTCATGATTCATGATTCGATTCATGATTCATGATTCAATTCATGATTCATGATTTGATTTATGATTCATGATTCAATTCATGATTCATGATTCAATTCATGATTCATTTCATGATTCAACTTATGATTTATAATTCATGATTCAATTCATGATTCAATTCATGATTCATGATTCATGATTCAATTCATGATTCATGATTCAATTCATGATTCATGATTTGATTCATGATTCATCATTTATCATTCAATTAATGATTCATTATTCAATTCATGATTCAATTTATGATTCATGATTCCTGATTCAATTCATGATTCATGATTCAATTCATGATTCATGATTCAATTCAAGATTCAGGATTCATGATTCAATTCATGATTCATGATTCAATTCATGATTCTTGATTCATTTCATGATTCATGATTCAATTTATGATTCAATTCATGATTCAACTTATGATTTATAATTCATGATTCAATTCATGATTCAATTCATGATTCATGATTCATGATTCAATTCATGATTCATGATTCAATTCATGAATCATGATTCGATTCTTGATTTATGATTCATGATTCATGATTCAATTCATGATACATGATTCAATTCATGATTCATGATTCATTTCATGATTCATGATTCAATTCATGATTCATTTCATGATTCATGATTTAATTCATGATTGAATTCATGATTCAATTTATGATTCATAATTCATGATTCAATTCATGATTCAATTCATGATTCATGATTCATGATTCAATTCATGATTCATGATTCAATGCATGATTCAATTCTTGATTCAATTCATAATTCAATTCATGATTCATGATTCAATTCATGATTCATTTCATGATTTATAATTCAATTCATGATTTATTTCATGATTCATGATTCGATTCATGATTCATGATTCAATTCAAGATTCAATTCATGATTTATGATTCAATTCATGATTCATGATTCATGATTTAATTCATGATTCATGATTTGATTTATAATTCATGATTCAATTCATGATGCATGATTCAATTTGTGATTCATGATTTAATTCATGATTCATGATTCATTTCATGATTCATTTCATGATTCATGATTCATGATTCATTTCATGATTCATGAGTCAATTCATGATTCATGATTCATTTCATGATTTATGATATAATTCATGATTCAATTCATGATTCAATTTATGATTCATAATTCATGATTCAATTCATGATTCAATTCATGATTCATGATTCAATTCATGATTCATGATTCAATGCATGATTCAATTCTTGATTCAATTCATAATTCAAATAATAATTTATGATTCAATTCATGATTCATGATTCATGATTCAATTAATGATTCGATTCATGATTCATGATTCAATTCATGATTCATGATTTGATTCATGATTCATGATTCATTTCATGATTCATGATTCAATTCATGATTCAATTCATGATTCAATTTATGATTCATGATTCAATTCAAGATTCATGATTCATGATTCATTTCATGATTCATGATTCAATTCATGATTCAATTCATGATTCAATTTATGATTCATGATTCAATTCAAGATTCATGGTTCATGATTCAATTCATGATTCATGATTCAATTCATGATTCATGATTCATTTCATGATTCATGATTCAATTCATGATTCAATTCATGATTCAACTTATGATTTATAATTCATGATTCAATTCATGATTCAATTCATGATTCATGATTCATGATTTAATTCATGATTCATGATTCAATTCATGAATCATGATTCGATTCATGATTTATGTTTCAATTCATGATTCAATTCTTGATTCAATTCATAATTCAATTCATGATTCGATTCATGATTCATGTTTGAATTCATTAATTCAATTCATGATTCATTTCATGATTCATGATTCAATTCATGATTCATGATTCGATTCATGATTCATGATTCATGATTCAATTGTTGATTCATGATTCGATTTATGATTCATGATTCAATTCATGATTCATGATTCAATTCATGATTCATGAATCAATTCAAAATTCATGATTCAATTCATGATTCATTTCATGATTCATGATTCATTTCATCATTCAATTCATGATTCAACTTATGATTTATAATTCATGATTCAATTCATGATTCAATTCATGATTCATGATTCAATTCATGATTCATGATTCATGATTTGATTCATGATTCATCATTTATCATTCAATTAATGATTCATTATTCAATTCATGATTCAATTTATGATTCATGATTCCTGATTCAATTCATGATTCATGATTCAATTCATGATTCATGATTCATTTCATGATTCATGATTCAATTTATGATTCAATTCATGATTCAACTTATGATTTATAATTCATGATTCAATTCATGATTCATTTCATGATTCATGATTCATGATTCAATTCATGAATCATGATTCGATTCATGATTTATGTTTCAATTCATGATTCAATTCATAATTCATTTCATGATTCATGATTCAATTCATGATTCATGATTCAATTCTTGATTTATGATTCATGATTCATGATTCAATTCATGGTACATGATTCAATTCATGATTCATGATTCATTTCATGATTCATGATTCAATTCATGATTCATTTCATGATTCATGATTTAATTCATGATTGAATTCATGATTCAATTTATGATTCATAATTCATGATTCAATTCATGATTCAATTCATGATTCATGATTCATGATTCAATTCATGATTCATGATTCAATGCATGATTCAATTCTTGATTCAATTCATAATTCAATTCATGATTCATGATTCAATTCATGATTTATAATTCATGATTTAATTCATGATTCATGATTCATGATTCGATTTATAATTCATGATTCAATTCATGATGCATGATTCAATTTGTGATTCATGATTTAATTCATGATTCATTTCATGATTCATTTCATGATTCATGATTCATGATTCAATTCATGATTCATGAGTCAATTCATGATTCATGATTCATTTCATGATTCATGATTTAATTCATGATTCAATTCATGATTCAATTTATGATTCATAATTCATGATTCAATTCATGATTCAATTCATGATTCAATTCATGATTCATGATTCATGATTCAATTCATGATTCATGATTCAATTCATGATTCATGATTCAATGCATGATTCAATTCTTGATTCAATTCATAATTCAATTAATAATTTATGATTCAATTCATGATTCATGATTCAATTAATGATTCGATTCATGATTCATGAGTCAATTCATGTTTCATGATTTGATTCATGATTCATGATTCAATTTTTAATTCATGATTCGATTCATGATTCATGATTAAATTTAAGATTCATGATTTATGATTCAATTCATGATTCATGATTTATTTTATGATTCAATTCATGGTTCATGAATCTTGATTCAATTCATGATTTATTTCATGATTCATGATTCGATTCATGATTCATGATTCATGATTCAATTCATGATTCAATTCATTATTTATTTCATGATTCATGATTCGATTCATGATTCATGATTCAAAATTCAATTCATGATTCAATTCAGGATTTATGATTCAATTCATGATTCATGATTCATTTCATAATTCATTTCATGATTCATGATTCGATTTATGATTCATGATTCAATTCATGATGCATGATTCAATTCGTGATTCATGGTTCAATTCATGATTCATGATTCATTTCATGATTCATTTCATGATTCATGATTCGATTTATGATTCATGATTCAATTCATGATGCATGATTCAATATGTGATTCCTGATTCAATTCATGATTCATGATTCAATTCATGATTCATGATTCATTTCATGATTCATGATTCAATTCATGATTCGATTCATGATTTAAGATTCAATTCATGATTCATGATTCGATACATCATTCAATTCATGGTTCATGAATCTTGATTCAATTCATGATTCATGATTTATTTCATGATTCAATTCATGGTTCATGAATCTTGATTCAATTCATGATTTATTTCATGATTCATGATTCGATTCATGATTCATGATTCAATTCATGATTCAATTCATGATTTATTTCATGATTCATGATTCGATTCATGATTCATGATTCAATTCTTGATTTATGATTCATGATTCATGATTTAATTCATGATTTATAATTCAATTCATGATTCATGATTCAATTCTTGATTTATGATTCATGATTCATGATTTAATTCATGATTCATAATTCAATTCATGATTCATGATTCGATTCATGATTCATGTTTGAATTCATGATTCAATTCATGATTCATTTCATGATTCATGATTCAATTCATGATTCGATATATGATTCATGATTAAATTCATGATTCATAATTTATGATTCAATTCATGATTCATGATTCATGATTTGATTCATGATTCATGATTCAATTTTTAATTCATGATTCGATTCATGATTCATGATTAAATTTATGATTCATGATTTATGATTCATTTCATGATTCATGATTTATTTCATGATTCAATTCATGCTTCATGAATCTTGATTCAATTCATGATTTATATCATGATTCATGATTCATGATTCAATTCATGATTCAATTCATTATTTATTTCATGATTCATGATTCGATTTATGATTCATGATTCAAAATTCAATTCATGATTCAATTCAGGATTTATGATTCAATTCATGATTCATGATTCATTTCATGATTCATTTCATGATTCATGATTCGATTTATGATTCATGATTCAATTCATGATGCATGATTCAATTCGTGATTCATGATTCAATTCATGATTCATGATTCATTTCATGATTCATTTCATGATTCATGATTCGATTTATGATTCATGATTCAATTCATGATTCATGATTCATTTTATGATTCATGATTCAATTCATGATTCGATTCATGATTTATGATTCAATTCATGATTCATGATTCGATTCATGATTCATGATTCAATTCATGATCCATGATTCGAATTATGATTCATGATTAAATTCATGATTCATGATTTATGATTCAATTCATGATTCATGATTTATTTCATGATTCAATTCATGGTTCATGAATCTTGATTCAATTCATGATTTATTTCATGATTCATGATTCGATTCATGATTCATGATTCATGATTCAATTCATGATTCAATTCATGATTTATTTCATGATTCATGATTCGATTCATGATTCATGATTCAATTCTTGATTTATGATTCATGATTTAATTCATGATTCATGATTCAATTCATGATTCATGATTCGATTCATGATTCATGATTCAATTCATGATTCATGATTCAATTCTTGAATCATGATTAATGATTCGAATTATGATTCATGATTCAATTCATGATTCATGAATTATGATTCAATTCATGGTTCATGAATCTTTATTCAATTCATGATTTATTTCATGATTCATGATTCGATTCATGATTCATGATTCATGATTCAATTCATGATTCAATTCATGATTTATTTCATAATTCATTATTCGATTCATGATTCAATTCATGATTCAATTCATGATTTATGATTCAATTCATGATTCATTATTCATGATTTAATTCCTGATTCATGATTCATGATTCATGATTCGATTTATAATTCATGATTCAATTCATGATGCATGATTCAATTCATGATTCATGATTCAATTCATGATTCATGATTCATTTTTTATGATTCATTTCATGATTCATGATTCCTGATTCAATTCATGATTCATGATACAATACATGATTCATGATTCATTTCATGATTCATGATTCAATTCATGATTCAATTTATGATTCATAATTCATGATTCAATTCATGATTCAATTTATGATTCATGATTCATGATTCATGATTCAATTCATGATTCATGTTTCATGATTCGATTCATGTTTCATGATTTAATTCATGATTCATGATTCAATTCATGATTCGTGATTCATGATTCATGATTCAATTCATGATTCATGATTCGATTCATGATTCATGATTCATGATTCAATTCATGATTCATGATTCGATTTATGATTCATGATTCAATTCATGATTCATGATTCAATTCATGATTCATGATTCATTTCTTGATTCATTTCATGATTCATGATTGAATTCAAAATTCATGATTCAATTCATGATTCATTTTATGATTCAACTTATGATTTATAATTCATGATTCAATTCATGATTCAATTCATGATTCATAATTCATGATTCAATTCATGATTCATGATTGAATTCATGATTCATGATTTGATTCATAATTCATGATTCATGATTCAATTCATGATTCATGATTCAATTCATGATTCATGATTCATTTCATGATTCATGATTCAATTCATGATTCAATTTATGATTCATGATTCAATTCAAGATTCATGGTTCATGATTCAATTCATGATTCATGATTCAATTCATGATTCATGATTCATTTCATGATTCATGATTCAATTCATGATTCAATTCATGATTCAACTTATGATTTATAATTCATGATTCAATTCATGATTCAATTCATGATTCATGATTCATGATTCAATTCATGATTCATGATTCAATTCATGAATCATGATTCGATTCATGATTTATGTTTCAATTCATGATTCAATTCTTGATTCAATTCATAATTCAATTCATGATTCGATTCATGATTCATGTTTGAATTCATGATTCAATTCATGATTCATTTCATGATTCATGATTCAATTCATGATTCATGATTCGATTCATGATTCATGATTCATGATTCAATTCATGATTCATGATTCGATTTATGATTCATGATTCAATTCATGATTCATGATTCAATTCATGATTCATGATTCAATTCAAAATTCATGATTCAATTCATGATTCATTTCATGATTCATGATTCATGATTCATTTCATGATTCAATTCATGATTCAACTTATGATTTATAATTCATGATTCAATTCATGATTCAATTCATGATTCAATTCATGATTCATGATTCATTATTCAATTCATGATTCATGATTCAATTCATGATTCATGATTTGATTCATGATTCATCATTTATCATTCAATTAATGATTCATTATTCAATTCATGATTCAATTTATGATTCATGATTCCTGATTCAATTCATGATTCATGATTCAATTCATGATTCATGATTCCTTTCATGATTCATTATTCAATTCATGATTCATGATTCAATTCAAGATTCATGATTCAATTCATGATTCAACTTATGATTTATAATTCATGATTCAATTCATGATTCAATTAATGATTCATGATTCATGATTCAATTCATGATTCATGTTTCAATTCATGATTCAATTCTTGATTCAATTCATAATTCATTTCATGATTCATGATTCAATTCATGATTCATGATTCAATTCTTGATTTATGAATTATGATTCATGATTCAATTCATGATACATGATTCAATTCATGATTCATGATTCATTTCATGATTCATGATTCAATTCATGATTCATTTCATGATTCATTTCATGATTCATGATTTAATTCATGATTGAATTCATGATTCAATTTATGATTCATAATTCATGATTCAATGCATGATTCAATTCTTGATTCAATTCATAATTCAATTCATGATTCATGATTCAATTCATGATTTATGATTCAATTCAAGATTTATTTCATGATTCATTATTCGATTCATGATTCATGATTCAATTCATGATTCAATTCATGATTTATGATTCAATTCATGATTCATGATTCATGATTTAATTCATGATTCATGATTCATGATTCGATTTATAATTCATGATTCAATTCATGATGCATGATTCAATTTGTGATTCATGATTTAATTTATGATTCATGATTCATTTCATGATTCATTTCATGATTTATGATTCATGATTCAATTCATGATTCATGAGTCAATTCATGATTCATGATTCATTTCATGATTCATGATTTAATTTATGATTCAATTCATGATTCAATTTATGATTCATAATTCATGATTCAATTCATGATTCAATTCATGATTCAATTCATGATTCATGATTCATGATTCAATTCATGATTCATGATTCAATTCATGATTCATGATTCAATGCATGATTCAATTCTTGATTCAATTCATAATTCAATTCATGATTCATGATTCAATTCATGATTCGATTCATGATTCATGATTCATGATACGATATATGATTCATGATTAAATTCATGATTCATATTTTTATGATTCAATTCATGATTCATGATTCATGATTCAATTCATGATTCGATTCATGATTCATGATTCAATTCATGATTCATGATTTGATTCATGATTCATGATTCAATTTTTAATTCATGATTCGATTCATGATTCATGATTAAATTTAAGATTCATGATTTATGATTCAATTCATGATTCATGATTCAATTTTTAATTCATGATTCGATTCATGATTCATGATTAAATTTAAGATTCATGATTTATGATTCAATTCATGATTCATGATTTATTTTATGATTCAATTCATGGTTCATGAATCTTGATTCAATTCATGATTTATTTCATGATTCATGATTCAATTCATGATTCAATTCATTATTTATTTCATGATTCATGATTCGATTCATGATTCATGATTCAAAATTCAATTCATGATTCAATTCAGGATTTATGATTCAATTCATGATTCATGATTCATTTCATGATTCATTTCATGATTCATGATTCGATTTATGATTCATGATTCAATTCATGATGCATGATTCAATTCGTGATTCATGATTCAATTCATGATTCATGATTTAATTCATGATTCATGATTCATTTCATGATTCATGATTTATTTCATGATTCATGATTCAATTCATGATTCAATTCATGATTTATGATTCAATTCATGATTTATTTCATGATTCATGATTCGATTCATGATTCATAATTCAATTCATGATTCATGATTCTTGATTCAATTCATGATTCGATTCATGATTCATGATTCAATTCATGATTCATGATTCATGATTCAATTCATGATTCAATTCATGATTCATGATTCATGATTCAATTCATGATTCATGATTTATGATTAAATTCATGATGCGATTCATGATTCATGATTCAATTCATGATTCGATTCATGATTCATGATTCAATTCATCATTCATGATTCATGATTCAATTCATGATTCAATACATGATTCATGATTCGATTCATGATTCATAATTCAATTCATGATTCATGATTCAATTCATGATTCGATTCATGATTCATGATTCAATTCATGATTCATGATTCATGATTCAATTCATTATTCAATTCATGATTCATGATTCATGATTCAATTCATGATTTATGATTTATGATTAAATTCATGTTTCGATTCATTATTCATAATTCGATATATGATTTATGATTAAATTCATGATTCATGTTTCATGATTCAATTCATGATTCATGATTCATGATTAAATTCTTGATTCATGATTTATGATTTAATTCATGATTCGATTTATGATTCATAATTCGATATATGATTCATGATTAAATGCATGATTCATGTTTTATGATTCAATTCATGATTCATGATTCATTATTCAATTCATGATTCGATTCATGATTCATGATTCAATTCTTGATTCATGATTCGATTCATGATTCATGATTACATTTATGGTTCATGAATCTTGATTCAATTTATGATTTATTTCATGATTCATGATTCGATTCATGATTCATGATTTATGATTCAATTCATGATTAATGATTCGATTCATGATTCATGATTAAATTCATGATTCATGTTTTATGATTCAATTCATGATTCATGATTCATGATTCAATTCATGATTCGATTCATGATTCATGATTCATTATTCAATTCATGATTCATGATTCGATTCATGATTCATGATTGAATTCTTGATTCATGATTCGATTCATGATTCATGATTACATTTATGGTTCATGAATCTTGATTCAATTTATGATTTATTTCATAATTCATGATTAAGTTCATGATTCATGATTCATGATTCATGATTCATGATTCATGATTCGATTTATAATTCATGATTCAATTCATGATGCATGATTCAATTTGTGATTCATGATTTAATTCATGATTCATGATTCATTTCATGATTCATTTCATGATTCATGATTCATGATTCAATTCATGATTCATGAGTCAATTCATGATTCATGATTCATGATTCAATGTATGATTCATGATTCAATTCATGATTCATGATTCAATGCATGATTCAATTCTTGATTCAATTCATAATTCAATTCATGATTCATGATTCAATTAATGATTCAATTCATGATTTATGATTCAATTCATGATTTATTTCATGATTCATGATTCGATTCATGATTCATGATTCAATTCATGATTCAATTCATGATTTATGATTCAATTCATGATTCATGATTCATGATTTAATTCATGATTCATGATTCATGATTCAATTTATAATTCATGATTCAATTCATAATGCATGATTCAATTTGTGATTCATGATTTAATTCATGATTCATGATTCATTTCATGATTCATGATTCATGATTCAATTCACGATTCATGAGTCAATTCATGATTCATGATTCATTTCATGATTCATGATTTAATTCATGATTCAATTCATGATTCAATTTATGATTCATAATTCATGATTCAATTCATGATTCATGATTCATGATTCAATTCATGATTCATGATTCAATTCATGATTCATGATTCAATGCATGATTCAATTCTTGATTCAATTCATAATTCAATTCATGATTCATGATTCAATTCATGATTCGATATATGATTCATGATTAAATTCATGATTCATAATTTATGATTCAATTCATGATTCGATTCATGATTCATGATTCAATTCATGATTCATGATTTGATTCATGATTCATGATTCAATTTTTAATTCATGATTCGATTCATGATTCATGATTAAATTTATGATTCATGATTTAGGATTCAATTCATGATTCAGGATTTATTTCATGATTCAATTCATGGTTCATGAATCTTGATTCAATTCATGATTTATTTCATGATTCATGATTCGATTCATGATTCATGATTCATGATTCAATTCATGATTCAATTCATTATTTATTTCATGATTCGATTTATGATTCATGATTCAAAATTCAATTCATGATTCAATTCAGGATTCATTATTCAATTCATGATTCATGATTCATTTCATGATTCATTTCATGATTCATGATTCGATTTATGATTCATGATTCAATTCATGATGCATGATTCAATTCGTGATTCATGATTCAATTCATGATTCATGATTCATTTCATGATTCATGATTCGATTTATGATTCATGATTCATTTCATGATTCTTGATTCAATTCATGATTCAATTCATGATTCAATTTTTGAATCATGATTCAATTCATGATTCATGATACATTTCATAATTCATTTCATGATTCATGATTCGATTTATGATTCATGATTCAATTCATGATGCATGATTCAATTCGTGATTCCTGATTCAATTCATGATTCATGATTCAATTCATGATTCATGATTCATTTCATGATTCATGATTCAATACATGATTCGATTCATGATTTATGATTCAATTCATGATTCATGATTCGATTCATGATTCAATTCATGGTTCATTAATCTTGATTCAATTCATGATTCATGATTTATTTCATGATTCAATTCATGGTTCATGAATCTTGATTCAATTCATGATTTATTTCATGATTCATGATTCGATTCATGATTCATGATTCAATTCATGATTTTTTTCATGATTCATGATTCGATTCATGATTCATGATTCAATTCTTGATTTATGATTCATGATTCATGATTTAATTCATGATTTATAATTCAATTCATGATTCATGATTCGATTCATGATTCATGTTTGAATTCATGATTCAATTCATGATTCATTTCATGATTCATGATTCAATTCATGATTCGATATATGATTCATAATTAAATTCATGATTCATAATTTATGATTCAATTCATGATTCATGATTCATGATTCAATTCATGATTCGATTCATGATTCATGATTCAATTCATGATTCATGATTTGATTCATGATTCATGATTCAATTTTTAATTCATGATTCGATTCATGATTCATGATTCGATTTATGATTCATGATTCAAAATTCAATTCATGATTCAATTCAGGATTCATTATTCAATTCATGATTCATGATTCATTTCATGATTCATTTCATGATTCATGATTCGATTTATGATTCATGATTCAATTCATGATGCATGATTCAATTCGTGATTCATGATTCAATTCATGATTCATGATTCATTTCATGATTCATGATTCGATTTATGATTCATGATTCATTTCATGATTCTTGATTCAATTCATGATTCAATTCATGATTCAATTTATGATTCATGATTCAATTCATGATTCATGATACATTTCATAATTCATTTCATGATTCATGATTCGATTTATGATTCATGATTCAATTCATGATGCATGATTCAATTCGTGATTCCTGATTCAATTCATGATTCATGATTCAATTCATGATTCATGATTCATTTCATGATTCATGATTCAATTCATGATTCGATTCATGATTTATGATTCAATTCATGATTCATGATTCGATTCATGATTCAATTCATGGTTCATGAATCTTGATTCAATTCATGATTCATGATTTATTTCATGATTCAATTCATGGTTCATGAATCTTGATTCAATTCATGATTTATTTCATGATTCATGATTCGATTCATGATTCATGATTCAATTCATGATTCAATTCATGATTTATTTCATGATTCATGATTCGATTCATGATTCATGATTCAATTCTTGATTTATGATTCATGATTCATGATTTAAATCATGATTTATAATTCAATTCATGATTCATGATTCGATTCATGATTCATGTTTGAATTCATGATTCAATTCATGATTTATTTCATGATTCATGATTCAATTCATGATTCGATATATGATTCGTAATTAAATTCATGATTCATAATTTATGATTCAATTCATGATTCATGATTCATGATTCAATTCATGATTCGATTCATGATTCATGATTCAATTCATGATTCATGATTTGATTCATGATTCATGATTCAATTTTTAATTCATGATTCGATTCATGATTCATGATTAAATTTATGATTCATGATTTATGATTCAATTCATGATTCATGATTTATTTCATGATTCAATTCATGGTTCATGAATCTTGATTCAATTCATGATTTATTTCATGATTCATGATTCGATTCATGATTCATGATTCATGATTCAATTCATGATTTATTTCATGATTCATGATTCGATTCATGATTCATGATTCAATTCTTGATTTATGATTCATGATTTAATTCATGATTCATGATTCAATTCATGATTCATGATTCGATTCATGATTCATGATTCAATTCATGATTCATGATTCAATTCTTGAATCATGATTAATGATTCGAATTATGATTCATGAATTATGATTCAATTCATGGTTCATGAATCTTTATTCAATTCATGATTTATTTCATGATTCATGATTCGATTCATGATTCATGATTCATTATTCGATTCATGATTCAATTCATGATTCAATTCATGATTTATGATTCAATTCATGATTCATGATTCATGATTTAATTCCTGATTCATGATTCATGATTCATGATTCGATTTATAATTTATGATTTAATTCATGATGCATGATTCAATTCGTGATTCATGATTCAATTCATGATTCATGATTCATTTCATTATTCATTTCATGATTCATGATTCCTGATTCAATTCATGATTCATGATACAATACATGATTCATGATTCATTTCATGATTCATGATTCAATTCATGATTCAATTCATGATTCAATTTATGATTCATAATTCATGATTCAATTCATGATTCAATTTATGATTCATGATTCATGATTCATGATTCAATTCATGATTCATGATTCATAATTCGATTCATGTTTCATGATTCAATTCATGATTCATGATTCAATTCATGATTCGTGATTCATGATTCATGATTCAATTCATGATTCATGATTCATGATTCGATTCATGATTCATGATTCATGATTCAATTCATGATTCATGATTCGATTTAGGATTCATGATTCAATTCATGATTCATGATTCAATTCATGATTCATGATTCATTTCATGATTCATTTCATGATTCATGATTTATTTCATGATTCATGATTCGATTCATGATTCATGATTCAATTCTTGATTTATGATTCATGATTCATGATTTAATTCATGATTTATAATTCAATTCATGATTCGATTCATGATTCATGTTTGAATTCATGATTCAATTCATGATTCATTTCATGATTCATGATTCAATTCATGATTCGATATATGATTCATAATTAAATTCATGATTCATAATTTATGATTCAATTCATGATTCATGATTCATGATTCAATTCATGATTCGATTCATGATTCATGATTCAATTCATGATTCATGATTTGATTCATGATTCATGATTCAATTTTTAATTCATGATTCGATTCATGATTCATGATTAAATTTATGATTCATGATTTATGATTCAATTCATGATTCATGATTTATTTCATGATTCAATTCATGGTTCATGAATCTTGATTCAATTCATGATTTATTTCATGATTCATGATTCGATTCATGATTCATGATTCATGATTCAATTCATGATTTATTTCATGATTCATGATTCGATTCATGATTCATGATTCAATTCTTGATTTATGATTCATGATTTAATTCATGATTCATGATTCAATTCATGATTCATGATTCGATTCATGATTCATGATTCAATTCATGATTCATGATTCAATTCTTGAATCATGATTAATGATTCGAATTATGATTCATGATTCAATTCATGATTCATGAATTATGATTCAATTCATGGTTCATGAATCTTTATTCAATTCATGATTTATTTTATGATTCATGATTCGATTCATGATTCATGATTCATGATTCAATTCATGATTCAATTCATGATTTATTTCATAATTCATAATTCGATTCATGATTCAATTCATGATTCAATTAATGATTTATGATTCAATTCATGATTCATGATTCATGATTTAATTCCTGATTCATGATTCATGATTCATGATTCGATTTATAATTTATGATTTAATTCATGATGCATGATTCAATTCGTGATTCATGATTCAATTCATGATTCATGATTCATTTCATTATTCATTTCATGATTCATGATTCCTGATTCAATTCATGATTCATGATACAATACATGATTCATGATTCATTTCATGATTCATGATTCAATTCATGATTCAATTCATGATTCAATTTATGATTCATAATTCATGATTCAATTCATGATTCAATTTATGATTCATGATTCATGATTCATGATTCAATTCATGATTCATGATTCATAATTCGATTCATGTTTCATGATTAAATTCATGATTCATGATTCAATTCATGATTCGTGATTCATGATTCATGATTCAATTCATGATTCATGATTCGATTCATGATTCATGATTCATGATTCAATTCATGATTCATGATTTGATTTAGGATTCATGATTCAATTCATGATTCATGATTCAATTCATGATTCATGATTCATTTCATGATTCATGATTGAATTCAAAATTCATGATTCAATTCATGATTCATTTTATGATTCAACTTATGATTTATAATTCATGATTCAATTCATGATTCAATTCATGATTCATAATTCATGATTCAATTCATGATTCATGATTGAATTCATGATTCATGATTTGATTCATAATTCATCATTCATCATTCAATTCATGATTCATGATTCAATTCATGATTCAATTTATGATTCATGATTCCTGATTTAACTAATGATTCATGATTCAATTCATGATTCATGATTCATTTCATGATTCATGATTCAATTCATGATTCAATTTATGATTCATGATTCAATTCAAGATTCATGGTTCATGATTCAATTCATGATTCATGATTCAATTCATGATTCATGATTCATTTCATGATTCATGATTCAATTCATGATTCAATTCATGATTCAACTTATGATTTATAATTCATGATTCAATTCATGATTCAATTCATGATTCATGATTCATGATTCAATTCATGATTCATGATTCAATTCATGAATCATGATTCAAATCATGATTTATGTTTCAATTCATGATTCAATTCTTGATTCAATTCATAATTTAATTCATGATTCGATTCATGATTCATGTTTGAATTCATGTTTCAATTCATGATTCATTTCATGATTCATGATTCGATTCATGATTCATGATTCGATTCATGATTCATGATTCATGATTCAATTCATGATTCATGATTCGATTTATGATTCATGATTCAATTCATGATTCATGATTCAATTCATGATTCATGATTCAATTCAAAATTCATGATTCAATTCATGATTCATTTCATGATTCATGATTAATGATTCATTTCATGATTCAATTCATGATTCAACTTATGATTTATAATTCATGATTCAATTCATGATTCAATTCATGATTCATGATTCATTATTCAATTCATGATTCATGATTCAATTCATGATTCATGATTTGATTCATGATTCATCATTTATCATTCAATTAATGATTCATTATTCAATTCATGATTCAATTTATGATTCATGATTCCTGATTCAATTCATGATTCATGATTCAATTCATGATTCATGATTCGAATTATGATTCATGATTAAATTCATGATTCATGATTAAATTCATGATTCATGATTTATGATTCAATTCATGATTCATGATTTATTTCATGATTCAATTCATGGTTCATGAATCTTGATTCAATTCATGATTTATTTCATGATTCATGATTCGATTCATGATTCATGATTCATGATTCAATTCATGATTCAATTCAAGATTTATTTCATGATTCATGATTCGATTCTTGATTCATGATTCAATTCTTGATTTATGATTCATGATTTAAATCATGATTCATGTTTCAATTCATGATTCATGATTCGATTCATGATTCATGATTCAATTCATGATTCATGATTCAATTCTTGAATCATGATTAATGATTCGAATTATGATTCATGATTCAATTCATGATTCATGATTTATGATTCAATTCATGGTTCATGAATCTTTATTCAATTCATGATTTATTTCATGATTCATGATTCGATTCATGATTCATGATTCATGATTCAATTCATGATTCAATTCATGATTTATTTCATAATTCATGATTCGATTCATGATTCAATTCATGATTCAATTCATGATTTATGATTCAATTCATGACTCATGATTCATGATTCAATTCATGATTCGATTTATAATTCATGATTCAATTCATGATGCATGATTCAATTTGTGATTCATGATTTAATTCATGATTCATGATTCATTTCATGATTCATGATTCATGATTCAATTCATGATTCATGAGTCAATTCATGATTCATGATTCATTTCATGATTCATGATTTAATTCATGATTCAATTCAGGATTCAATTTATGATTCATAATTCATGATTCAATTCATGATTCAATTCATGATTCATGATTCATGATTCAATTCATGATTCATGATTCAATTCATGATTCATGATTCAATGCATGATTCAATTCTTGATTCAATTCATAATTCAATTCATGATTCATGATTCAATTCATGATTCGATTCATGATTCATGATTCGATATATGATTCATGATTAAATTCATGATTCATAATTTATGATTCAATTCATGATTCATGATTCATGATTCAATTCATGATTCGATTCATGATTCATGATTCAATTCATGATTCATGATTTGATTCATGATTCATGATTCAATTTTTGATTCATGATTTATGATTCAATTCATGATTCATGATTTATTTCATGATTCAATTCATGGTTCATGAATCTTGATTCAATTCATGATTTATTTCATGATTCATGATTCGATTCATGATTCATGATTTAATTCATGATTCAATTCATTATTTATTTCATGATTCATGATTCGATTCATGATTCATGATTCAAAATTCAATTCATGATTCAATTCAGGATTTATGATTCAATTCATGATTCATGATTCATTTCATGATTCATGATTCAATTTATGATTCATGATTCAATTCATGATGCATGATTCAATTCATGATTCATGATTTAATTCATGATTCATGATTCATTTCATGATTCATTTCAAGATTCATGATTCGATTTATGATTCATGATTCAATTCATGATGCATGATTCAATTCGTGATTCCTGATTCAATTCATGATTCATGATTCAATTCATGATTCATGATTCATTTTATGATTCATGATTAAATTCATAATTCGATTCATGATTTATGATTCAATTCATGATTCATGATTCGATTCATGATTCATGATTCAATTCATGATTCATGATTCGAATTATGATTCATGATTAAATTCATGATTCATGATTTATGATTCAATTCATGATTCATGATTTATTTCATGATTCAATTCATGGTTCATGAATCTTGATTCAATTCATGATTTATTTCATGATTCATGATTCGATTCATGATTCATGATTCATGATTCAATTCATGATTCAATTCATGATTTATTTCATGATTCATGATTCGATTCATGATTCATGATTCAATTCTTGATTTATGATTCATGATTTAATTCATGATTCATGATTCAATTCATGATTCATGATTCATTTCATGATTGATTTCATGATTCATGATTCATGATTCAATTCATGATTCATAAGTCAATTCATGATTCATGAGTCAATGCATGATTCATGATTCAATTCATGATTCATGATTCAATGCATGATTCAATTCTTGATTCAATTCATAATTCAATTCATGATTCAATTCATGATTCAATTCATGATTTATGATTCAATTCATGATTTATTTCATGATTCATGATTCGATTCATGATTCATGATTCAATTCATGATTCAATTCATGATTTATGATTCAATTCATGATTCATGATTCATGATTTAATTCATGATTCATGATTCATGATTCGATTTATAATTCATGATTCAATTCATGATGCAAGATTCAATTTGTGATTCATGATTTAATTCATGATTCATGATTCATTTCATGATTCATGATTCATGATTCAATTCACGATTCATGAGTCAATTCATGATTCATGATTCATTTCATGATTCATGATTTAATTCATGATTTAATTCAGGATTCAATTTATGATTCATAATTCATGATTCAATTCATGATTCAATTCATGATTCATGATTCATGATTCAATTCATGATTCATGATTCAATTCATGATTCATGATTCAATGCATGATTCAATTCTTGATTCAATTCATAATTCAATTCATGAGTCATGATTCAATTCATGATTCGATTCATGATTCATGATTCGATATATGATTCATGATTAAATTCATGATTCATAATTTATGATTCAATTCATGATTCATGATTCATGATTCAATTCATGATTCGATTCATGATTCATGATTCAATTCATGATTCATGATTTGATTCATGATTCAATTTTTGATTCATGATTTATGATTCAATTCATGATTCATGATTTATTTCATGATTCAATTCATGGTTCATGAATCTTGATTCAATTCATGATTGATTTCATGATTCATGATTCGATTCATGATTCATGATTCATGATTCAATTCATTATTTATTTCATGATTCATGATTCGATTCATGATTCATGATTCAAAATTCAATTCATGATTCAATTCAGGATTTATGATTCAATTCATGATTCATGATTCATTTCATGATTCATTTCATGATTCATGATTCAATTTATGATTCATGATTCAATTCATGATGCATGATTCAATTCGTGATTCATGATTCATTTCATGATTCATGATTCATTTCATGATTCATTTCATGATTCATGATTCGATTTATGATTCATGATTCAATTCATGATGCATGATTCAATTCGTGATTCCTGATTCAATTCATGATTCATGATTCAATTCATGATTCATGATTCATTTTATGATTCATGATTCAATTCATGATTCGATTCATTCTTTATGATTCAATTCATGATTCATGATTCGATTCATGATTCATGATTCAATTCATGATTCATGATTCGAATTATGATTCATGACTAAATTCATGATTCAGGATTTATGATTCAATTCATGATTCATGATTTATTTCATGATTCAATTCATGGTTCATGAATCTTGATTCAATTCATGATTTATTTCATGATTCATGATTCGATTCATGATTCATGATTCATGATTCAATTCATGATTCAATTCAAGATTTATTTCATGATTCATGATTCGATTCATGATTCATGATTCAATTCTTGATTTATGATTCATGATTTAATTCATGATTCATGTTTCAATTCATGATTCATGATTCGATTCATGATTCATGATTCAATTCATGATTCATGATTCAATTCTTGAATCATGATTAATGATTCGAATTATGATTCATGATTCAATTCATGATTCATGATTTATGATTCAATTCATGGTTCATGAATCTTTATTCAATTCATGATTTATTTCATGATTCGATTCATGATTCATGATTCATGATTCAATTCATGATTCAATTCATGATTTATTTCATAATTCATGATTCAATTCATGATTCAATTCATGATTTATGATTCAATTCATGATTCATGATTCATGATTCAATTCATGATTCGATTTATAATTCATGATTCAATTCATGATGCATGATTCAATTTGTGATTCATGATTTATTTCATGATTCATGATTCATGATTCATGATTCAATTCACGATTCATGAGTCAATTCATGATTCATGATTCATTTCATGATTCATGATTTAATTCATGATTCAATTCAGGATTCAATTTATGATTCATAATTCATGATTCAATTCATGATTCAATTCATGATTCATGATTCAATTCATGATTCATGATTCAATTCATGATTCATGATTCAATGCATGATTCAATTCTTGATTCAATTCATAATTCAATTCATGATTCATGATTCAATTCATGATTCGATTCATGATTCATGATTCATGATTCGATATATGATTCATGATTAAATTCATGATTCATAATTTATGATTCAATTCATGATTCATGATTCATGATTCAATTCATGATTCGATTCATGATTCATGATTCAATTCATGATTCATGATTTGATTCATGATTCATGATTCAATTTTTGATTCAAGATTTATGATTCAATTCATGATTCATGATTTAATTCATGATTCAATTCATGGTTCATGAATCTTGATTCAATTCATGATTTATTTCATGATTCATGATTCGATTCATGATTCATGATTCAATTCATGATTCAATTCATTATTTATTTCATGATTCATGATTCAATTCATGATTCATGATTCAAAATTCAATTCATGATTCAATTCAGGATTTATGATTCAATTCATGATTCATGATTCATTTCATGATTCATGATTCGATTTATGATTCATGATTCAATTCATGATGCATGATTCAATTCGTGATTCATGATTTAATTCATGATTCATGATTCATTTCATGATTCATTTCATGATTCATGATTCGATTTATGATTCATGATTCAATTCATGATGCATGATTCAATTCGTGATTCCTGATTCAATTCATGATTCATGATTCAATTCATGATTCATGATTCATTTTATGATTCATGATTCAATTCATGATTCGATTCATGATTTATGATTCAATTCATGATTCATGATTCGATTCATGATTCATGATTCAATTCATGATTCATGATTCGAATTATGATTCATGATTAAATTCATGATTCATGATTTATGATTCAATTCATGATTCATGATTTATTTCATGATTCAATTAATGGTTCATGAATCTTGATTCAATTCATGATTTATTTCATGATTCATGATTCGATTCATGATTCATGATTCATGATTCAATTCATGATTCAATTCATGATTTATTTCATGATTCATGATTCGATTCATGATTTATGATTCAATTCTTGATTTATGATTCATGATTTAATTCATGATTCATGATTCATTTCATGATTCATTTCATGATTCATAATTCATGATTCAATTCATGATTCATGAGTCAATTCATGATTCATGATTCAATGCATGATTCATGATTCAATTCATGATTCATGATTCAATGCATGATTCAATTCTTGATTCAATTCATAATTCAATTCATGATTCATGATTCAATTCATGATTCAATTCATGATTTATGATTCAATTCATGATTTATTTCATGATTCATGATTCGATTCATGATTCATGATTCAATTCATGATTCAATTCATGATTTATGATTCAATTCATGATTCATGATTCATGATTTATTTCATGATTCATGATTCGATTCATGATTCATGATTCAATTCATGATTCAATTCATGATTTATGATTCAATTCATGATTCATGATTCATGATTTAATTCATGATTCATGATTCATGATTCATGATTCGATTTATAATTCATGATTCAATTCATGATGCAAGATTCAATTTGTGATTCATGATTTAATTCATGATTCATGATTCATTTCATGATTCATGATTCATGATTCAATTCACGATTCATGAGTCAATTCATGATTCATGATTCATTTCATGATTCATGATTTAATTCATGATTTAATTCAGGATTCAATTTATAATTCATAATTCATGATTCAATTCATGATTCAATTCATGATTCATGATTCATGATTCAATTCATGATTCATGATTCAATTCATGATTCATGATTCAATGCATGATTCAATTCTTGATTCAATTCATAATTCAATTCATGATTCATGATTCAATTCATGATTCGATTCATGATTCATGATTCATTATTCGATATATGATTCATGCTTAAATTCATGATTCATAATTTATGATTCAATTCATGATTCATGATTCATGATTCAATTCATGATTCGATTCATGTTTCATGATTCAATTCATGATTCATGATTTGATTCATGATTCATGATTCAATTTTTGATTCATGATTTATGATTCAATTCATGATTCATGATTTATTTCATGATTCAATTCATGGTTCATGAATCTTGATTCAATTCATGATTTATGATTCAATTCATGATTCATGATTTATTTCATGATTCAATTCATGGTTCATGAATCTTGATTCAATTCATGATTTATTTCATGATTCATGATTCGATTCATGATTCATGATTCATGATTCAATTCATGATTCAATTCATTATTTATTTCATGATTCATGATTCGATTCATGATTCATGATTCAAAATTCAATTCATGATTCAATTTAGGATTTATGATTCAATTCATGATTCATGATTCATTTCATGATTCATGATTCGATTTATGATTCATGATTCAATTCATGATGCATGATTCAATTCGTAATTCATGATTCAATTCATGATTCATGATTCATTTCATGATTTATTTCATGATTCATGATTCGATTTATGATTCATGATTCAATTCATGATGCATGATTCAATTCGTGATTCCTGATTCAATTCATGATTCATGATTCAATTCATGATTCATGATTTATTTTATGATTCATGATTCAATTCATGATTCGATTCATGATTTATGATTCAATTCATGATTCATGATTCGATTCATGATTCATGATTCAATTCATGATTCATGATTCGAATTATGATTCATGATTAAATTCATGATTCATGATTTATGATTCAATTCATGATTCATGATTTATTTCATGATTCAATTCATGGTTCATGAATCTTGATTCAATTCATGATTTATTTCATGATTCATGATTCGATTCATGATTCATGATTCATGATTCATGATTCAATTCATGATTCAATTCATGATTTATTTTGATGATTCATGATTCGATTCATGATTCATGATTCAATTCTTGATTTATGATTCATGATTTAATTCATGATTCATGATTCATGATTCGATTCATGATTCACGATTCAATACATGATTCATGATTCAATTCTTGAATCATGATTAATGATTCGAATTATGATTCATGATTCAATTCATGATTCATGATTTATGATTCAATTCATGGTTCATGAATCTTTATTCAATTCATGATTTATTTCATGATTTATGATTCGATTCATGATTCATGATTCATGATTCAATTCATGATTCAATTCATGATTTATTTCATAATTCATGATTCGATTCATGATTCAATTCATGATTCAATTCATGATTTATGATTCAATGCATGATTCATGATTCAATTCATGATTCATGATTCAATGCATGATTCAATTCTTGATTCAATTCATAATTCAATTCATGATTCATGATTCAATTCATGATTCAATTCATGATTTATGATTCAATTCATGATTTATTTCATGATTCATGATTCGATTCATGATTCATGATTCAATTCATGATTCAATTCATGATTTATGATTCAATTCATGATTCATGATTCATGATTTAATTCATGATTCATGATTCATGATTCATGATTCGATTTATAATTCATGATTCAATTCATGATGCAAGATTCAATTTGTGATTCATGATTTAATTCATGATTCATTTCTTGATTCATGATTCATGATTCAATTCACGATTCATGAGTCAATTCATGATTCATGATTCATTTCTTGATTCATGATTTAATTCATGATTTAATTCATGATTCATGATTCATGATTCAATTCATGATTCATGATTCAATTCATGATTCATGATTCAATGCATGATTCAATTCTTGATTCAATTCATAATTCAATTCATGATTCATGATTCAATTCATGATTCGATTCATGATTCATGATTCATGATTCGATATATGATTCATGATTAAATTCATGATTCATAATTTATGATTCAATTCATGATTCATGATTCATGATTCAATTCATGATTCGATTCATGATTCATGATTCAATTCATGATTCATGATTTGATTCATGATTCATGATTCAATTTTTGATTCATGATTTATGATTCAATTCATGATTCATGATTTATTTCATGATTCAATTCATGGTTCATGAATCTTGATTCAATTCATGATTTATGATTCAATTCATGATTCATGATTTATTTCATGATTTAATTCATGGTTCATGAATCTTGATTCAATTCATGATTTATTTCATGATTCATGATTCGATTCATGATTCATGATTCATGATTCAATTCATGATTCAATTCATTATTTATTTCATGATTCATGATTCGATTCATGATTCATGATTCAAAATTCAATTCATGATTCAATTCAGGATTTATGATTCAATTCATGATTCATGATTCATTTCATGATTCATGATTCGATTTATGATTCATGATTCAATTCATGATGCATGATTCAATTCGTGATTCATGATTCAATTCATGATTCATGATTCATTTCATGATTCATTTCATGAGTCATGATTCGATTTATGATTCATGATTCAATTCATGATGCATGATTCAATTCGTGATTCCTGATTCAATTCATGATTCATGATTCAATTCATGATTCATGATTTATTTTATGATTCATGATTCAATTCATGATTCGATTCATGATTTATGATTCAATTCATGATTCATGATTCGATTCATGATTCATGATTCAATTCATGATTCATGATTCGAATTATGATTCATGATTAAATTCATGATTCATGATTTATGATTCAATTCATGATTCATGATTTATTTCATGATTCAATTCATGGTTCATGAATCTTGATTCAATTCATGATTTATTTCATGATTCATGATTCGATTCATGATTCATGATTCAATTCTTGATTTATGATTCATGATTTAATTCATGATTCATGATTCATGATTCGATTAATGATTCATGATTCAATACATGATTCATGATTCAATTCTTGAATCATGATTAATGATTCGAATTATGATTCATGATTCAATTCATGATTCATGATTTATGATTCAATTCATGGTTCATGAATCTTTATTCAATTCATGATTTATTTCATGATTTATGATTCGATTCATGACTCATGATTCATGATTCAATTCATGATTCAATTCATGATTTATTTCATAATTCATGATTCGATTCATGATTCAATTCATGATTCAATTCATGATTTATGATTCAATTCATGATTCATGATTCATGATGTAATTCCTAATTCATGATTCATGATTCATGATTCGATTTATAATTCATGATTCAATTCATGATGCATGATTCAATTCGTGATTCATGATTCAATTCATGATTCATGATACAATACATGATTCATGATTCATTTCATGATTCATGATTCAATTCATGATTCAATTAATGATTCAATTTATGATTCATAATTCATGATTCAATTCATGATTTAATTTATGATTCATGATTCATGATTCAATTCATGATTCATGATTCGATTCATTATTCATGATTCAATTCATGATTCATGATTCAATTCATGATTCGTGATTCGTGATTCATGATTCAATTCATGATTCATGATTCGATTCATGATTCATGATTCATGATTCAATTCATGATTCATGATTCGATTTATGATTCATGATTGAATTCATGATTCATGATTCAATTCATGATTCATGATTCATTTCATGATTCATTTCATTATTCATGATTGAATTCAAAATTCATGATTCAATTCATGATTCATTTCATGATTCAACTTATGATTTATAATTCATGATTCAATTCATGATTCAATTCATGATTCATAATTCATGATTCAATTCATGATTCATGATTCAATTCATGATTCATGATTCGATTCATAATTCATCATTCATCATTCAATTCATGATTCATGATTCAATTCATGATTCAATTTATGATTCATGATTCCTGATTCAATTCATGATTCATGATTCAATTCATGATTCATGATTCATTTCATGATTCATGATTCAATTCATGATTCAATTCATGATTCAATTTATGATTCATGATTCAATTCAAGATTCATGGTTCATGATTCAATTCATGATTCATGATTCAATTCATGATTCATGATTCATTTCATGATTCATGATTCAATTCATGATTCAATTCATGATTCAACTTATGATTTATAATTCATGATTCAATTCATGATTCATGATTCATGATTCAATTCATGATTCAGGATTCAATTCATGAAACATGATTCGATTCATGATTTATGTTTCAATTCATGATTCAATTCTTGATTCAATTCATAATTCAATTCATGATTCATGATTCGATTCATGATTCATGTTTGAATTCATGATTCATTTCCTGATTCATTTCATGATTCATGATTCAATTCATGATTCATGATTCGATTCATGATTCATGATTCATGATTCAATTCATGATTCATGATTCGCTTTATGATTCATGATTCAATTCATGATCCATGATTCAATTCATGATTCATGATTCAATTCAAAATTCATGATTCAATTCATGATTCATTTCATGATTCATGATTCATGATTCAATTCATGATTCAATTCATGATTCAACTTATGATTTATAATTCATGATTCAATTCATGATTCAATTCATGATTCATGATTCATGATTCAATTCATGATTCATGATTTAATTCATGATTCATGATTTGATTCATGATTCATCATTTATCATTCAATTAATGATTCATTATTCAATTCATGATTCAATTTATGATTTATGATTCCTGATTCAATTCATGATTCATGATTCAATTCATGATTCATGATTCCTTTCATGATTCATGATTCAATTCATGATTCATGATTCAATTCAAGATCCATGATTCATGATTTAATTCATGATTCATGATTCAATTCATGATTCAATTCAATATTTCAACTTATGATTTATAATTCATGTTTCAATTCATGATTCAATTCATGATTCATGATTCATGATTCAATTCATGATTCATGATTCAATTCATGAATCATGATTCGATTCATGATTTATGTTTCAATTCATGATTTAATTCTTGATTCAATTCATAATTCATTTCATGATTCATGATTCAATTCATGATTCATGATTCAATTCTTGATTTATGATTCATGATTCATGATTCAATTCATGATACATGATTCAATTCATGATTCATGATTCATTTCATGATTCATGATTCAATTCATGATTCGATTCATGATTCATGAGTCAATTCATAAATTTATGATTCGATTCATGATTCATGATTCAATTCTTGATTCATGATTTATGATTCAATTCATGATTCATGATTTATAATTCATGATTCAATTCATGATGCATGATTCAATTTGTGATTCATGATTTAATTCATGATTCATGATTCATTTCATGATTCATTTCATGATTCATGATTCATGATTCAATTCATGATTCATGAGTCAATTCATGATTCATGATTCATTTCATGATTCATGAATTAATTCATGATTGAATTCATGATTAAATTTATGATTCATAATTCATGATTCAATTCATGATTCAATTCATGATTCATGATTCATGATTCAATTCATGATTCATGATTCAATTCATGATTCATGATTCAATGCATGATTCAATTCTTGATTCAATTCATAATTCAATTCATGATTCATGATTCAATTCATGATTCAATTCATGATTTATGATTTAATTCATGATTCATGATTCGATTTATAATTCATGATTCAATTCATGATGCATGATTCAATTTGTGATTCATGATTTAATTCATGATTCATGATTCATTTAATGATTCATTTCATGATTCATGATTCATGATTCAATTCACGATTCATGAGTCAATTCATGATTCATGATTCATTTCATGATTCATAATTCATTTCATGATTCATGATTTAATTCATGATTCAATTCATGATTCATTTTATGATTCATAATTCATGATTCAATTCATGATTCATGATTCATGATTCAATTCATGATTCATGATTCAATTCATGATTCATGATTCAATGAATGATTCAATTCTTAATTCAATTCATAATTCAATTCATGATTCATGATTCAATTCATGATTCGATTCATGATTCATGATTCAATTTATGATTCATGATTTGATTCATGATTCAATTTTTAATTCATGATTCGATTCATGATTCATGATTCAATTCATGATTCATGATTTATGATTCAATTCACAGTTCATGAATCTTTATTCAATTCATGATTTATTTCATGATTCATGATTCGATTTATGATTCATGATTCATGATTCAATTCATGATTCATGATTCATTTCATGATTCATGATTGAATTCAAAATTCATGATTCAATTCATGATTCATTTCATGATTCAACTTATGATTTATAATTCATGATTCAATTCATGATTCAATTCATGATTCATGATTCAATTTGTGATTCATGATTTAATTCATGATTCATGATTCATTTCATGATTCATTTCATGATTCATGATTCATGATTCAATTCATGATTCATGAGTCAATTCATGATTCATGATTCATTTCATGATTCATGAATTAATTCATGATTGAATTCATGATTAAATTTATGATTCATAATTCATGATTCAATTCATGATTCAATTCATGATTCATGATTCATGATTCAATTCATGATTCATGATTCAATTCATGATTCATGATTCAATGCATGATTCAATTCTGTATTCAATTCATAATTCAATTCATGATTCATGATTCAATTCATGATTTAATTCATGATTCATGATTCGATTTATAATTCATGATTCAATTCATGATGCATGATTCAATTTGTGATTCATGATTTAATTCATGATTCATGATTCATTTAATGATTCATTTCATGATTCATGATTCATGATTCAATTCACGATTCATGAGTCAATTCATGATTCATGATTCATTTCATGATTCATAATTCATTTCATGATTCATGATTTAATTCATGATTCAATTCATGATTCATTTTATGATTCATAATTCATGATTCAATTCATGATTCATGATTCATGATTCAATTCATGATTCATGATTCAATTCATGATTCATGATTCAATGAATGATTCAATTCTTAATTCAATTCATAATTCAATTCATGATTCATGATTCAATTCATGATTCGATTCATGATTCATGATTCAATTTATGATTCATGATTTGATTCATGATTCAATTTTTAATTCATGATTCGATTCATGATTCATGATTCAATTCATGATTCATGATTTATGATTCAATTCACAGTTCATGAATCTTTATTCAATTCATGATTTATTTCATGATTCATGATTCGATTTATGATTCATGATTCATGATTCAATTCATGATTCATGATTCATTTCATGATTCATTTCATGATACATGATTGAATTCAAAATTCATGATTCAATTCATGATTCATTTCATGATTCAACTTATGATTTATAATTCATGATTCAATTCATGATTCAATTCATGATTCATAATTCATGATTCAATTCATGATTCATGATTCAATTCATGATTCACGATTCGATTCATAATTCATCATTCATCATTCAATTCATGATTCAGGATTTAATTCATGATTCAATTTATGATTCATGATTCCTGATTCAATTCATGATTCATGATTCAATTCATGATTCATGATTCATTTCATGATTCATGATTCAATTCATGATTCAATTCATGATTCAATTTATGATTCATGATTCAATTCAAGATTCATGGTTCATGATTCAATTCATGATTCATGATTCAATTCATGATTCATGATTCATTTCATGATTCATGATTCATTTCATGATTCAATTCATGATTCAACTTATGATTTATAATTCATGATTCAATTCATGATTCATGATTCATGATTCATGATTCAATTCAGGATTCAATTCATGAAACATGATTTGATTCATGATTTATGTTTCAATTCATGATTCAATTCTTGATTCAATTCATAATTCAATTCATGATTCATGATTCGATTCATGATTCATGTTTGAATTCATGATTCAATTCATGATTCATTTCATGATTCATGATTCAATTCATGATTCATGATTCGATTCATGATTCATGATTCATGATTCAATTCATGATTCATGATTCGATTTATGATTCATGATTCAATTCATTATTCATGATTCAATTCATGATTCATGATTCAATTCAAAATTCATGATTCAATTCATGATTCATTTCATGATTCATGATTCATGATTCAATTCATGATTCAATTCATGATTCAACTTATGATTTATAATTCATGATTCAATTCATGATTCAATTCATGATTCATGATTCATGATTCAATTCATGATTCATGATTTAATTCATGATTTATGATTTGATTCATGATTCATCATTTATCATTCAATTAATGATTCATTATTCAATTCATGATTCAATTTATGATTTATGATTCCTGATTCAATTCATGATTCATGATTCAATTCATGATTCATGATTCCTTTCATGATTCATGATTCAATTCATGATTCATGATTCAATTCAAGATCCATGATTCATGATTCAATTCATGATTCATGATTCAATTCATGATTCAATTCAATATTTCAACTTATGATTTATAATTCATGTTTCAATTCATGATTCAATTCATGATTCATGATTCATGATTCAATTCATGATTCATGATTCAATTCATGAATCATGATTCGATTCATGATTTATGTTTCAATTCATGATTCAATTCTTGATTCAATTCATAATTCATTTCATGATTCATGATTCAATTCATGATTCATGATTCAATTCTTGATTTATGATTCATGATTAATGATTCAATTCATGATACATGATTCAATTCATGATTCATGATTCATTTCATGATTCATGATTCAATTCATGATTCGATTCATGATTCATGAGTCAATTCATAAATTCATGATTCGATTCATGATTCATGATTCAATTCTTGATTCATGATTTATGATTCAATTCATGATTCATGATTTATAATTCATGATTCAATTCATGATGCATGATTCAATTTGTGATTCATGATTTAATTCATGATTCATGATTCATTTCATGATTCATGATTCATGATTCAATTCATGATTCATGAGTCAATTCATGATTCATGATTCATTTCATGATTCATGAATTAATTCATGATTGAATTCATGATTGAATTTATGATTCATAATTCATGAATCAATTCATGATTCAATTCATGATTCATGATTCATGATTCAATTCATGATTCATGATTCAATTCATGATTCATGATTCAATGCATGATTCAATTCTTGATTCAATTCATAATTCAATTCATGATTCATGATTCAATTCATGATTCCATTCATGATTTATGATTTAATTCATGATTCATGATTCGATTTATAATTCATGATTCAATTCATGATGCATGATTCAATTTGTGATTCATGATTTAATTCATGATTCATGATTCATTTAATGATTCATTTCATGATTCATGATTCATGATTCAATTCACGATTCATGAGTCAATTCATGATTCATGATTCATTTCATGATTCATAATTCATTTCATGATTCATGATTTAATTCATGATTCAATTCATGATTCATTTTATGATTCATAATTTATGATTCAATTCATGATTCAATTCATGATTCATGATTCATGATTCAATTCATGATTCATGATTCAATGAATGATTCAATTCTTAATTCAATTCATAATTCAATTCATGATTCATGATTCAATTCATGATTCGATTCATGATTCATGATTCGATATATGATTCATGATTAAATTCATGATTCATAATTTATGATTCAATTCATGATTCATGATTCATGATTCAATTCATAATTCGATTCATGATTCATGATTCAATTTATGATTCATGATTTGATTCATGATTCAATTTTTAATTCATGATTCGATTCATGATTCATGATTCAATTCATGATTCATGATTTATGATTCAATTCATGGTTCATGAATCTTTATTCAATTCATGATTTATTTCATGATTTATGATTCAATTCATGATTCATGATTCATGATTCAATTCATTATTCAATTCATGATTTATTTCATAATTCATGATTCGATTCATGATTCAATTCATGATTCAATTCATGATTTATGATTCAATTCATGATTCATGATTCATGATTTAATTCCTAATTCATGATTCATGATTCATGATTCGATTTATAATTCATGATTCAATTCATGATGCATGATTCAATTCGTGATTCATGATTCAATTCATGATTCATGATACAATACATGATTCATGATTCATTTCATGATTCATGATTCAATTCATGATTCAATTAATGATTCATGATTCATGATTCAATTCATGATTCATGATTCATGATTCGATTCATGATTCATGATTCAATTCATGATTCATGATTCAATTCATGATTCGTGATTCGTGATTCATGATTCAATTCATGATTCATGATTCGATTCATGATTCATGATTCATGATTCAATTCATGATTCATGATTCGATTTATGATTCATGATTCAATTCATGATTCATGATTCAATTCATGATTCATGATTCATTTCATGATTCATTTTATGATTCATGATTGAATTCAAAATTCATGATTCAATTCATGATTCATTTCATGATTCAACATATGATTTATAATTCATGATTCAATTCATGATTCAATTCATGATTCATAATTCATGATTCAATTCATGATTCATGATTCAATTCATGATTCATGATTCGATTCATAATTCATCATTCATCATTCAATTCATGATTCATGATTCAATTCATGAGTCAATTTATGATTCATGATTCCTGATTCAATTCATGATTCATGATTCAATTCATGATTCAATTCATGATTCAATTTATGATTCATGATTCAATTCAAGATTCATGGTTCATGATTCAATTCATGATTCATGATTCAATTCATGATTCATGATTCATTTCATGATTCATGATTCAATTCATGATTCAATTCATGATTCAACTTATGATTTATAATTCATGATTCAATTCATGATTCATGATTCATGATTCATGATTCAATTCATGATTCAATTCAATATTTCAACTTATGATTTATAATTCATGTTTCAATTCATGATTCAATTCATGATTCATGATTCATGATTCAATTCATGATTCATGATTCAATTCATGAATCATGATGCGATTCATGATTTATGTTTTAATTCATGATTCAATTCTTGATTCAATTCATAATTCATTCCATGATTCATGATTCAATTCATGATTCATGATTCAATTCTTGATTTATGATTCATGATTCATGATTCAATTCATGATACATGATTCAATTCATGATTCATGATTCATTTCATGATTCATGATTCAATTCATGATTCGATTCATGATTCATGAGTCAATTCATAAATTCATGATTCGATTCATGATTCATGATTCAATTGTTGATTCATGATTTATGATTCAATTCATGATTCATGATTTATAATTCATGATTCAATTCATGATGCATGATTCAATTTGTGATTCATGATTTAATTCATGATTCATGATTCATTTCATGATTCATTTCATGATTCATGATTCATGATTCAATTCATGATTCATGAGTCAATTCATGATTCATGATTCATTTCATGATTCATGAATTAATTCATGATTGAATTCATGATTGAATTTATGATTCATAATTCATGATTCAATTCAAGATTCAATTCATGATTCATGATTCATGATTCAATTCATGATTCATGATTCAATTCATGATTCATGATTCAATGCATGATTCAATTCTTGATTCAATTCATAATTCAATTCATGATTCATGATTCAATTCATGATTTAATTCATGATTTATGATTTAATTCATGATTCATGATTCGATTTATAATTCATGATTCAATTCATGATGCATGATTCAATTTGTGATTCATGATTTAATTCATGATTCATGATTCATTTAATGATTCATTTCATGATTCATGATTCATGATTCAATTCACGATTCATGAGTCAATTCATGATTCATGATTCATTTCATGATTCATAATTCATTTCATGATTCATGATTTAATTCATGATTCAATTCATGATTCATTTTATGATTCATAATTCATGATTCAATTCATGATTCAATTCATGATTCATGATTCATGATTCAATTCATGATTCATGATTCGATTCATGATTCATGATTCATGATTCAATTCATGATTCAATTCATTATTTATTTCATGATTCATGATTCAATTCATGATTCGATTCATGATTCATGATTCATGATTCGATATATGATTCATGATTAAATTCATGATTCATAATTTATGATTCAATTCATGATTCATGATTCATGATTCAATTCATAAATCGATTCATGATTCATGATTCAATTTATGATTCATGATTTGATTCATGATTCAATTTTTAATTCATGATTCGATTCATGATTCATGATTAAATTTATGATTCATGATTTATGATTCAATTCATGATTCATGATTTATTTCATGATTCAATTCATGGTTCATGAATCTTGATTCAATTCATGATTTATTTCATGATTCATGATTCGATTCATGATTCATGATTCATGATTCAATTCATGATTCAATTCATTATTTATTTCATGATTCATGATTCGATTCATGATTCATGATTCAAAATTCAATTCATGATTCAATTCAGGATTTATGATTCAATTCATGATTCATGATTCATTTCATGATTCATTTCATGATTCATTTCATGATTCATGATTCGATTTATGATTCATGATTCAATTCATGATGCATGATTCAATTCGTGATTCCTGATTCAATTCATGATTCATGATTCAATTCATGATTCATGATTCATTTCATGATTCATGATTCAATTCATGATTCGATTCATGATTTATGATTCAATTTGTGATTCATGATTTAATTCATGATTCATGATTCATTTCATGATTCATGATTCATGATTCAATTCATGATTCATGAGTCAATTCATGATTCATGATTCATTTCATGATTCATGAATTAATTCATGATTGAATTCATGATTGAATTTATGATTCATAATTCATGATTCAATTCATGATTCAATTCATGATTCATGATTCATGATTCAATTCATGATTCATGATTCAATTCATGATTCATGATTCAATGCATGATTCAATTCTTGATTCAATTCATAATTCAATTCATGATTCATGATTCAATTCATGATTCAATTCATGATTTATGATTTAATTCATGATTCATGATTCGATTTATAATTCATGATTCAATTCATGATTCAATTCATGATTCATAATTCATGATTCAATTCATGATTCATGATTCATGATTCGATTCATAATTCATCATTCATCATTCAATTCATGATTCATGATTCAATTCATGAGTCAATTTATGATTCATGATTCCTGATTCAATTCATGATTCATGATTCAATTCATGATTCATGATTCATTTCATGATTCATGATTCAATTCATGATTCAATTCATGATTCAATTTATGATTCATGATTCAATTCAAGATTCATGGTTCATGATTCAATTCATGATTCATGATTCAATTCATGATTCATGATTCATTTCATGATTCATGATTCAATTCATGATTCAATTCATGATTCAACTTATGATTTATAATTCATGATTCAATTCATGATTCATGATTCATGATTCATGATTCAATTCATGATTCATGATTCGATTCATAATTCATCATTCATCATTCAATTCATGATTCATGATTCAATTCATGAGTCAATTTATGATTCATAATTCCTGATTCAATTCATGATTCATGATTCAATTCATGATTCATGATTCATTTCATGATTCATGATTCAATTCATGATTCAATTCATGATTCAATTTATGATTCATGATTCAATTCAAGATTCATGGTTCATGATTCAATTCATGATTCATGATTCAATTCATGATTCATGTTTGAATTCATGACTCAATTCATGATTCATTTCATGATTCATGATTCAATTCATGATTCATGATTCAATTCATGATTCATGATTCGATTTATGATTCATGATTCAATTCATGATTCATGATTCAATTCATGATTCATGATTCAATTCAAAATTCATGATTCAATTCATGATTCATTTCATGATTCATGATTCATGATTCAATTCATGATTCAATTCATGATTCAACTTATGATTTATAATTCATGATTCAATTCATGATTCAATTCATGATTCATGATTCATGATTCAATTCATGATTCATGATTTAATTCATGATTCATGATTTGATTCATGATTCATCATTTATCATTCAATTAATGATTCATTATTCAATTCATGATTCAATTTATGATTTATGATTCCTGATTCAATTCATGATTCATGATTCAATTCATGATTCATGATTCCTTTCATGATTCATGATTCAATTCATGATTCATGATTCAATTCAAGATCCATGATTCATGATTCAATTCATGATTCATGATTCAATTCATGATTCAATTCAATATTTCAACTTATGATTTATAATTCATGTTTCAATTCATGATTCAATTCATGATTCATGATTCATGATTCAATTCATGATTCATGATTCAATTCATGAATCATGATTCGATTCATGATTTATGTTTCAATTCATGATTCAATTCTTGATTCAATTCATAATTCATTTCATGATTCATGATTCAATTCATGATTCATTATTCAATTCTTGATTTATGATTCATGATTCATGATTCAATTCATGATACATGATTCAATTCATGATTCATGATTCATTTCATGATTCATGATTCAATTCATGATTCCATTCATGATTCATGAGTCAATTCATAAATTCATGATTCGATTCATGATTCATGATTCAATTGTTGATTCATGATTTATGATTCAATTCATGATTCATGATTTATAATTCATGATTCAATTCATGATGCATGATTCAATTTGTGATTCATGATTTAATTCATGATTCATGATTCATTTCATGATTCATGATTCAATTCATGATTCATGAGTCAATTCATGATTCATGATTCATTTCATGATTCATGAATTAATTCATGATTGAATTCATGATTGAATTTATGATTCATAATTCATGATTCAATTCATGATTCAATTCATGATTCATGATTCATGATTCAATTCATGATTCATGATTCAATTCATGATTCATGATTCAATGCATGATTCAATTCTTGATTAAATTCATAATTCAATTCATGATTCATGATTCAATTCATGATTCAATTCATGATTTATGATTTAATTCACGATTCATGATTCGATTTATAATTCATGATTCAATTCATGATGCATGATTCAATTTGTGATTCATGATTTAATTCATGATTCATGATTCATTTAATGATTCATTTCATGATTCATGATTCATGATTCAATTCACGATTCATGAGTCAATTCATGATTCATGATTCATTTCATGATTCATAATTCATTTCATGATTCATGATTTAATTCATGATTCAATTCATGATTCATTTTATGATTCATAATTCATGATTCAATTCATGATTCAATTCATGATTCATGATTCATGATTCAATTCATGATTCATGATTCGATTCATGATTCATGATTCATGATTCAATTCATGATTCAATTCATTATTTATTTCATGATTCATGATTCAATTCATGATTCGATTCATGATTCATGATTCATGATTCGATATATGATTCATGATTAAATTCATGATTCATAATTTATGATTCAATTCATGATTCATGATTCATGATTCAATTCATAATTCGATTCATGATTCATGATTCAATTTATGATTCATGATTTGATTCATGATTCAATTTTTAATTCATGATTCGATTCATGATTCATGATTAAATATATGATTCATGATTTATGATTCAATTCATGATTCATGATTTATTTCATGATTCAATTCATGGTTCATGAATCTTGATTCAATTCATGATTTATTTCATGATTCATGATTCGATTCATGATTCATGATTCATGATTCAATTCATGATTCAATTCATTATTTATTTCATGATTCATGATTCGATTCATGATTCATGATTCAAAATTCAATTCATGATTCAATTCAGGATTTATGATTCAATTCATGATTCATGATTCATTTCATGATTCATTTCATGATTCATTTCATGATTCATGATTCGATTTATGATTCATGATTCAATTCATGTTGCATGATTCAATTCGTGATTCATTATTCAATTCATGATTCATGATTCATTTCATGATTCATTTCATGATTCATGATTCGATTTATGATTCATGATTCAATTCATGATGCATGATTCAATTCGTGATTCCTGATTTAATTCATGATTCATGATTCAATTCATGATTCATGATTCATTTCATGATTCATGATTCAATTCATGATTCAATTCATGATGCATGATTCAATTTGTGATTCATGATTTAATTCATGATTCATGATTCATTTCATGATTCATTTCATGATTCATGATTCAATTCATGATTCATGAGTCAATTCATGATTCATGATTCATTTCATGATTCATGAATTAATTCATGATTGAATTCATGATTGAATTTATGATTCATAATTCATGATTCAATTCATGATTCAATTCATGATTCATGATTCATGATTCAATTCATGATTCATGATTCAATTCATGATTCATGATTCAATGCATGATTCAATTCTTGATTAAATTCATAATTCAATTCATGATTCATGATTCAATTCATGATTCAATTCATGATTTATGATTTAATTCACGATTCATGATTCGATTTATAATTCATGATTCAATTCATGATGCATGATTCAATTTGTGATTCATGATTTAATTCATGATTCATGATTCATTTAATGATTCATTTCATGATTCATGATTCATGATTCAATTCACGATTCATGAGTCAATTCATGATTCATGATTCATTTCATGATTCATAATTCATTTCATGATTCATGATTTAATTCATGATTCAATTCATGATTCATTTTATGATTCATAATTCATGATTCAATTCATGATTCAATTCATGATTCATGATTCATGATTCAATTCATGATTCATGATTCGATTCATGATTCATGATTCATGATTCAATTCATGATTCAATTCATTATTTATTTCATGATTCATGATTCAATTCATGATTCGATTCATGATTCATGATTCATGATTCGATATATGATTCATGATTAAATTCATGATTCATAATTTATGATTCAATTCATGATTCATGATTCATGATTCAATTCATAATTCGATTCATGATTCATGATTCAATTTATGATTCATGATTTGATTCATGATTCAATTTTTAATTCATGATTCGATTCATGATTCATGATTAAATTTATGATTCATGATTTATGATTCAATTCATGATTCATGATTTATTTCATGATTCAATTCATGGTTCATGAATCTTGATTCAATTCATGATTTATTTCATGATTCATGATTCGATTCATGATTCATGATTCATGATTCAATTCATGATTCAATTCATTATTTATTTCATGATTCATGATTCGATTCATGATTCATGATTCAAAATTCAATTCATGATTCAATTCAGGATTTATGATTCAATTCATGATTCATGATTCATTTCATGATTCATTTCATGATTCATTTCATGATTCATGATTCGATTTATGATTCATGATTCAATTCATGTTGCATGATTCAATTCGTGATTCATGATTCAATTCATGATTCATGATTCATTTCATGATTCATTTCATGATTCATGATTCGATTTATGATTCATGATTCAATTCATGATGCATGATTCAATTCGTGATTCCTGATTTAATTCATGATTCATGATTCAATTCATGATTCATGATTCATTTCATGATTCATGATTCAATTCATGATTCGATTCATGATTTATGATTCAATTTGTGATTCATGATTTAATTCATGATTCATGATTCATTTCATGATTCATGATTCATGATTCAATTCATGATTCATGAGTCAATTCATGATTCATGATTCATTTCATGATTCATGAATTAATTCATGATTGAATTCATGATTGAATTTATGATTCATAATTCATGATTCAATTCATGATTCAATTCATGATTCATGATTCATGATTCAATTCATGATTCATGATTCAATTCATGATTCATGATTCAATGCATGATTCAATTCTTGATTCAATTCATAATTCAATTCATGATTCATGATTCAATTCATGATTCAATTCATGATTTATGATTTAATTCATGATTCATGATTCGATTTATAATTCATGATTCAATTCATGATGCATGATTCAATTTGTGATTCATGATTTAATTCATGATTCATGATTCATTTAATGATTCATTTCATGATTCATGATTCATGATTCAATTCACGATTCATGAGTCAATTCATGATTCATGATTCATTTCATGATTCATAATTCATTTCATGATTCATGATTTAATTCATGATTCAATTCATGATTCATTTTATGATTCATAATTCATGATTCAATTCATGATTCAATTCATGATTCATGATTCATGATTCAATTCATGATTCATGATTCAATTCATGATTCATGATTCAATGAATGATTCAATTCTTAATTCAATTCATAATTCAATTCATGATTCATGATTCAATTCATGATTCGATATATGATTCATGATTAAATTCATGATTCATAATTTATGATTCAATTCATGATTCATGATTCATGATTCAATTCATAATTTGATTCATGATTCATGATTCAATTTATGATTCATGATTCGATTCATGATTCAATTTTTAATTCATGATTCGATTCATGATTCATGATTAAATTTATGATTCATGATTTATGATTCAAATCATGATTCATGATTTATTTCATGATTCAATTCATGGTTCATGAATCTTGATTCAATTCATGATTTATTTCATGATTCATGATTCGATTCATGATTCATGATTCATGATTCAATTCATGATTCAATTCATTATTTATTTCATGATTCATGATTCGATTCATGATTCATGATTCAAAATTCAATTCATGATTCAATTCAGATTTTATGATTCAATTCATGATTCATGATTCATTTCATGATTCATTTCATGATTCATTTCATGATTCATTTCATGATTCATGATTCGATTTATGATTCATGATTCAATTCATGTTGCATGATTCAATTCGTGATTCATGATTCAATTCATGATTCATGATTCATTTCATGATTCATTTCATGATTCATGATTCGATTTATGATTAATGATTCAATTCATGATGCATGATTCTATTCGTGATTCCTGATTCAATTCATGATTTATAATTCAATTCATGATTCATGATTCATTTCATGATTCATGATTCAATTCATGATTCGATTCATGATTTATGATTCATTTCATGATTCATGATTGAATTCATGATTCGATTCATGATTTATGATTCATTTCATGATTCATGATTCGATTCATGATTCATGATTCAATTCATGATTCATGATTCATGATTCGAATTATGATTCAGGATTAAATTCATGATTCATGATTTATGATTCAATTCACGATTCATGAGTCAATTCATGATTCATGATTCATTTCATGATTCATAATTCATTTCATGATTCATGATTTAATTCATGATTCAATTCATGATTCATTTTATGATTCATAATTCATGATTCAATTCATGATTCAATTCATGATTCATGATTCATGATTCAATTCATGATTCATGATTCAATTCATGATTCATGATTCAATGAATGATTCAATTCTTAATTCAATTCATAATTCAATTCATGATTCATGATTCAATTCATGATTCGATATATGATTCATGATTAAATTCATGATTCATAATTTATGATTCAATTCATGATTCATGATTCATGATTCAATTCATAATTCGATTCATGATTCATGATTCAATTTATGATTCATGATTTGATTCATGATTCAATTTTTAATTCATGATTCGATTCATGATTCATGATTAAATTTATGATTCATGATTTATGATTCAAATCATGATTCATGATTTATTTCATGATTCAATTCATGGTTCATGAATCTTAATTCAATTCATGATTTATTTCATAATTCATGATTCGATTCATGATTCATGATTCACGATTCAATTCATGATTCAATTCATGATTTATTTCATGATTCATGATTCGATTCATGATTCATGATTCAATTCTTGATTTATGATTCATGATTTAATTCATGATTCATGATTCAATTCATGATTCATGATTCCTTTCATGATTCATGATTCAATTCATGATTCAATTCATGATTCAATTCATGATTCAATTTATGATTCATGATTCAATTCAAGATTCATGATTCATGATTCAATTCATGATTCATGATTCAATTCATGATTCTTGATTCATTTCATGATTCATGATTCAATTCATGATTCAATTCATGATTCAACTTATGATTTATAATTCATGATTCAATTCATGATTCAATTCATGATTCATGACTCATGATTCAATTCATGATTCATGATTCAATTCATGAATGATGATTCGATTCATGATTTATGTTTCAATTCATGATTCAATTCTTGATTCAATTCATAATTCATTTCATGATTCATGATTCAATTCATGATTCATGATTCAATTATTGATTTATGATTCATGATTCATGATTCAATTCATGATACATGATTCAATTCATGATTCATGATTCATTTCATGATTCATGATTCAATTCATGATTCGATTCATGATTCATGATTCAATTCTTGATTCATGATTCATGATTTGAATTATGATTCATGATTAAATTCATGATTCATGATTTATGATTCAATTCATGATTCATGATTTATAATTCATGATTCAATTTATGATGCATGATTCAATTTGTGATTCATGATTTAATTCATGATTCATGATTCATTTCATGATTCATTTCATGATTCATGATTCAATTCATGATTCATGATTCATGATTCAATTCATGATTCATGATTCAATTCATGATTCATGATTCAATGCATGATTTAATTCTTGATTCAATTTATAATTCAATTCATGATTCATGATTCAATTCATGATTCGATTCATGATTCATGATTCATGATTCATGATTCAATATATGATTCATGATTAAATTCATGATTCATAATTTATGATTCAATTAATGATTCATGATTCATGATTCATGATTCAATTCATGATTCGATTCATGATTTATGATTCAATTCATGATTCATGATTTGATTCATGATTCAATTTTTAATTCATGATTCGATTCATGATTCATGATTAAATTCATGATTCATGATTTATGATTCAATTCATGATTCATGATTTATTTCATGATTCAATTCATGGTTCATGAATCTTGATTCAGTTCATGATTTTTTTCATGATTCATGATTAGATTCATGATTCATGATTCATGATTCAATTCATGATTCAATTCCTTATTTATTTCATGATTCATGATTCGATTCATGATTCATGATTCATGATTTATTTCATGATTCAATTCATGGTTCATGAATCTTGATTCAGTTAATGATTTTTTTCATGATTCATGATTAGATTCATGATTCATGATTCATGATTCAATTCATGATTCAATTCCTTATTTATTTCATGATTCATGATTCGATTCATGATTCATGATTCAAAATTCAATTCATGATTCAATTCAGGATTTATGATTCAATTCATGATTGATGATTCATTTCATGATTCATTTCATGATTCATGATTCGATTTTATGATTCATGATTCAATTCATGATGCATGATTCAATTCGTGATTCATGATTCAATTCATGATTCATGATTCATTTCATGATTCATTTCATGATTCATGATTCGATTTATGATTCATGATTCAATTCGTGATGCATGATTCAATTCGTAATTCCTGATTCAATTCATGATTCATGATTCAATTCATGATTCATTTCATGATTCATGATTCAATTCATGATTTGATTCATGATTTATGATTCATTTCATGATTCATGATTCGATTCATGATTCATGATTCAATTCATGATTCATGATTCATGATTCGAATTATGATTGATGATTAAATTCATGATTCATGATTTATGATTCAATTCATGATTCATGATTTATTTCATGATTCAATTCATGGTTCATGAATCTTGATTCAAATCATGATTTATTTCATGATTCATGATTCGATTCATGACTCATGATTCATGATTTAATTCATGATTCAATTCATGATTTATTTCATGATTCATGATTCGATTCATGATTCATGATTCAATTCTTGATTATGATTCATGATTTAATTCATGATTCATGATTCAATTCATGATTCATGATTCGATTCATGATTCATGATTCAATTCATGATTCATGATTCAATTCATGATATATGATTCAATTCTTGAATCATGATCATGATTCGAATTATGATTCATGATTAAATTCATGATTCATGATTTATGATTCAATTCATGGTTCATGAATCTTTATTCAATTCATGATTTATTTCATGATTCATGATTCGATTCATGATTCATGATTCGATTCATGATTCCATGATTCATGATTAAATTCATGATTCAATTCATGATTTATTTCATAATTCATGATTCGATTCATGATTCAATTCATGATTCAATTCATGATTTATGATTCAATCATGATTCATGATTTAATTCTGATTCATGATTCATGATTTGATTTATAATTCATGATTCAATTCCATGATTCATTTCATGATTCATTTCATGATTCATGATTCCTAATTCAATTCATGATTCATGATTCAATACATGATTCAGATTCATTTCATGATTCATGATTCAATTCATGATTCAATTTATGATTCATAATTCATGACTCAATTCATGATTCAATTTATGATTCATGATTCATGATTTAATTCATGATTCTATGATTCATGATTTGATTCATGATTCATGATTCAATTCATGATTCATGATTCAATACATGATTCGTGATTCATGATTCATGATTCAATTCATGATTCATGATTCAATTCATGATTCATGATTCAATTCATGAATCATGAATCTTGATTCAATTCATGATTTATTTCATGATTCATAATTCGATTCATGATTCATGATTCAATTCATGAGTCATGATTCATTTCATGATTCATTTCATGATTCAATTCATGATTTATGATTCATGATTCGATACATGATTCATGATTCCATTCATGATTCATGATTCAATTCATGATTTGTGATTCATGATTCATGATTCAATTCATGATTCATGAATCGATTCATGATTCATGATTCGATTCATGATTCATGATTCCATTCATGATTCATGATTCAATTCATGATTCGTGATTCATGATTCATGATTCAATTCATGATTCATGATTCGATTCATGATACATGATTCATGATTCAATTCATGATTCATGATTCAATTCATGATTCATGATTCAATGCATGATTCAATTCTTGATTAAATTCATAATTCAATTCATGATTCATGATTCAATTCATGATTCAATTCATGATTTATGATTTAATTCACGATTCATGATTCGATTTATAATTCATGATTCATTCATGATGCATGATTCAATTTGTGATTCATGATTTTAATTCATGATTCATGATTCATTTAATGATTCATTTCATGATGTCATGATTCATGATTCAATTCACGATTCATGAGTCAATTCATGATTCATGATTCATTTCATGATTCATAATTCATTTCATGATTCATGATTTAATTCATGATTCCAATTCATGATTCATTTATGATTCATAATTCATGATTCAATTCATGATTCAATTCATGATTCATGATTCATGATTCAAATTCATGATTCATGATTCGATTCATGATTCATGATTCATGATTCAATTCATGATTCAATTCATTATTATTTCATGATCATGATTCAATTCATGATTCGATTCATGATTCATGATTCATGATTCGATATATGATTCATGATTAAATTCATGATTCATAATTTATGATTCAATTCATGATTCATGATTCATGATTCAATTCATAATTCGATTCATGATTCATGATTCAATTTATGATTCATGATTTGATTCATGATTACAATTTTTAATTCATGATTCGATTCATGATTCATGATTAAATTTATGATTCATGATTTATGATTCAATTCATGATTCATGATTTATTTCATGATTCAATTCATGGTTCATGAATCTTGATTCAATTCATGATTTATTTCATGATTCATGATTCGATTCATGATTCATGATTCATGATTCAATTCATGATTCAATTCATTATTTATTTCATGATTCATGATTCGATTCATGATTCATGATTCAAAATTCAATTCATGATTCAATTCAGGATTTATGATTCAATTCATGATTCATGATTCATTTCATGATTCATTTCATGATTCATTTCATGATTCATGATTCGATTTATGATTCATGATTCAATTCATGTTGCATGATTCAATTCGTGATTCATGATTCAATTCATGATTCATGATTCATTTCATGATTCATTTCATGATTCATGATTCGATTTATGATTCATGATTCAATTCATGATGCATGATTCAATTCGTGATTCCTGATTTAATTCATGATTCATGATTCAATTCATGATTCATGATTCATTTCATGATTCATGATTCAATTCATGATTCGATTCATGATTTATGATTCATTTGTGATTCATGATTTAATTCATGATTCATGATTCATTTCATGATTCATTTCATGATTCATGATTCATGATTCAATTCATGATTCATGAGTCAATTCATGATTCATGATTCATTTCATGATTCATGAATTAATTCATGATTGAATTCATGATTGAATTTATGATTCATAATTCATGATTCAATTCATGATTCAATTCATGATTCATGATTCATGATTCAATTCATGATTCATGATTCAATTCATGATTCATGATTCAATGCATGATTCAATTCTTGATTCAATTCATAATTCAATTCATGATTCATGATTCAATTCATGATTCAATTCATGATTTATGATTTAATTCATGATTCATGATTCGATTTATAATTCATGATTCAATTCATGATGCATGATTCAATTTGTGATTCATGATTTAATTCATGATTCATGATTCATTTAATGATTCATTTCATGATTCATGATTCATGATTCAATTCACGATTCATGAGTCAATTCATGATTCATGATTCATTTCATGATTCATAATTCATTTCATGATTCATGATTTAATTCATGATTCAATTCATGATTCATTTTATGATTCATAATTCATGATTCAATTCATGATTCAATTCATGATTCATGATTCATGATTCAATTCATGATTCATGATTCAATTCATGATTCATGATTCAATGAATGATTCAATTCTTAATTCAATTCATAATTCAATTCATGATTCAATTCATGATTCGATATATGATTCATGATTAAATTCATGATTCATAATTTATGATTCAATTCATGATTCATGATTCATGATTCAATTCATAATTCGATTCATGATTCATGATTCAATTTATGATTCATGATTCGATTCATGATTCAATTTTTAATTCATGATTCGATTCATGATTCATGATTAAATTTATGATTCATGATTTATGATTCAAATCATGATTCATGATTTATTTCATGATTCAATTCATGGTTCATGAATCTTGATTCAATTCATGATTTATTTCATGATTCATGATTCGATTCATGATTCATGATTCAATTCATGATTCAATTCATTATTTATTTCATGATTCATGATTCGATTCATGATTCATGATTCAAAATTCAATTCATGATTCAATTCAGGATTTATGATTCAATTCATGATTCATGATTCATTTCATGATTCATTTCATGATTCATTTCATGATTCATTTCATGATTCATGATTCGATTTATGATTCATGATTCAATTCATGTTGCATGATTCAATTCGTGATTCATGATTCAATTCATGATTCATGATTCATTTCATGATTCATTTCATGATTCATGATTCGATTTATGATTAATGATTCAATTCATGATGCATGATTCTATTCGTGATTCCTGATTCAATTCATGATTCATAATTCAATTCATGATTCATGATTCATTTCATGATTCATGATTCAATTCATGATTCGATTCATGATTTATGATTCATTTCATGATTCATGATTCAATTCATGATTCGATTCATGATTTATGATTCATTTCATGATTCATGATTCAATTCATGATTCGATATATGATTCATGATTAAATTCATGATTCATAATTTATGATTCAATTCATGATTCATGATTCATGATTCAATTCATAATTCGATTCATGATTCATGATTCAATTTATGATTCATGATTTGATTCATGATTCAATTTTTAATTCATGATTCGATTCATGATTCATGATTAAATTTATGATTCATGATTTATGATTCAAATCATGATTCATGATTTATTTCATGATTCAATTCATGGTTCATGAATCTTAATTCAATTCATGATTTATTTCATAATTCATGATTCGATTCATGATTCATGATTCACGATTCAATTCATGATTCAATTCATGATTTATTTCATGATTCATGATTCGATTCATGATTCATGATTCAATTCTTGATTTATGATTCATGATTTAATTCATGATTCATGATTCAATTCATGATTCATGATTCCTTTCATGATTCATGATTCAATTCATGATTCAATTCATGATTCAATTCATGATTCAATTTATGATTCATGATTCAATTCAAGATTCATGATTCATGATTCAATTCATGATTCATGATTCAATTCATGATTCTTGATTCATTTCATGATTCATGATTCAATTCATGATTCAATTCATGATTCAACTTATGATTTATAATTCATGATTCAATTCATGATTCAATTCATGATTCATGACTCATGATTCAATTCATGATTCATGATTCAATTCATGAATGATGATTCGATTCATGATTTATGTTTCAATTCATGATTCAATTCTTGATTCAATTCATAATTCATTTCATGATTCATGATTCAATTCATGATTCATGATTCAATTATTGATTTATGATTCATGATTCATGATTCAATTCATGATACATGATTCAATTCATGATTCATGATTCATTTCATGATTCATGATTCAATTCATGATTCGATTCATGATTCATGATTCAATTCTTGATTCATGATTCATGATTTGAATTATGATTCATGATTAAATTCATGATTCATGATTTATGATTCAATTCATGATTCATGATTTATAATTCATGATTCAATTTATGATGCATGATTCAATTTGTGATTCATGATTTAATTCATGATTCATGATTCATTTCATGATTCATTTCATGATTCATGATTCAATTCATGATTCATGATTCATGATTCAATTCATGATTCATGATTCAATTCATGATTCATGATTCAATGCATGATTTAATTCTTGATTCAATTTATAATTCAATTCATGATTCATGATTCAATTCATGATTCGATTCATGATTCATGATTCATGATTCATGATTCGATATATGATTCATGATTAAATTCATGATTCATAATTTATGATTCAATTAATGATTCATGATTCATGATTCATGATTCAATTCATGATTCGATTCATGATTTATGATTCAATTCATGATTCATGATTTGATTCATGATTCAATTTTTAATTCATGATTCGATTCATGATTCATGATTAAATTCATGATTCATGATTTATGATTCAATTCATGATTCATGATTTATTTCATGATTCAATTCATGGTTTATGAATCTTGATTCAGTTCATGATTTTTTTCATGATTCATGATTAGATTCATGATTCATGATTCATGATTCAATTCATGATTCAATTCCTTATTTATTTCATGATTCATGATTCGATTCATGATTCATGATTCATGATTTATTTCATGATTCAATTCATGGTTCATGAATCTTGATTCAGTTAATGATTTTTTTCATGATTCATGATTAGATTCATGATTCATGATTCATGATTCAATTCATGATTCAATTCCTTATTTATTTCATGATTCATGATTCGATTCATGATTCATGATTCAAAATTCAATTCATGATTCAATTCAGGATTTATGATTCAATTCATGATTCATGATTCATTTCATGATTCATTTCATGATTCATGATTCGATTTTATGATTCATGATTCAATTCATGATGCATGATTCAATTCGTGATTCATGATTCAATTCATGATTCATGATTCATTTCATGATTCATTTCATGATTCATGATTCGATTTATGATTCATGATTCAATTCGTGATGCATGATTCAATTCGTGATTCCTGATTCAATTCATGATTCATGATTCAATTCATGATTCATTTCATGATTCATGATTCAATTCATGATTCGATTCATGATTTATGATTCATTTCATGATTCATGATTCGATTCATGATTCATGATTCAATTCATGATTCATGATTCATGATTCGAATTATGATTGATGATTAAATTCATGATTCATGATTTATGATTCAATTCATGATTCATGATTTATTTCATGATTCAATTCATGGTTCATGAATCTTGATTCAAATCATGATTTATTTCATGATTCATGATTCGATTCATGACTCATGATTCATGATTTAATTCATGATTCAATTCATGATTTATTTCATGATTCATGATTCGATTCATGATTCATGATTCAATTCTTGATTTATGATTCATGATTTAATTCATGATTCATGATTCAATTCATGATTCATGATTCGATTCATGATTCATGATTCAATTCATGATTCATGATTCAATTCATGATATATGATTCAATTCTTGAATCATGATTCATGATTCGAATTATGATTCATGATTAAATTCATGATTCATGATTTATGATTCAATTCATGGTTCATGAATCTTTATTCAATTCATGATTTATTTCATGATTCATGATTCGATTCATGATTCATGATTCGATTCATGATTCATGATTCATGATTAAATTCATGATTCAATTCATGATTTATTTCATAATTCATGATTCGATTCATGATTCAATTCATGATTCAATTCATGATTTATGATTCAATTCATGATTCATGATTTAATTCCTGATTCATGATTCATGATTCATGATTTGATTTATAATTCATGATTCAATTCATGATTCATTTCATGATTCATTTCATGATTCATGATTCCTAATTCAATTCATGATTCATGATTCAATACATGATTCATGATTCATTTCATGATTCATGATTCAATTCATGATTCAATTTATGATTCATAATTCATGACTCAATTCATGATTCAATTTATGATTCATGATTCATGATTTAATTCATGATTCATGATTCATGATTTGATTCATGATTCATGATTCAATTCATGATTCATGATTCAATACATGATTCGTGATTCATGATTCATGATTCAATTCATGATTCATGATTCAATTCATGATTCATGATTCAATTCATGAATCATGAATCTTGATTCAATTCATGATTTATTTCATGATTCATAATTCGATTCATGATTCATGATTCAATTCATGAGTCATGATTCATTTCATGATTCATTTCATGATTCAATTCATGATTTTTGATTCATGATTCGATACATGATTCATGATTCCATTCATGATTCATGATTCAATTGATGATTTGTGATTCATGATTCATGATTCAATTCATGATTCATGAATCGATTCATGATTCATGATTCGATTCATGATTCATGATTCCATTCATGATTCATGATTCAATTCATGATTCGTGATTCATGATTCATGATTCAATTCATGATTCATGATTCGATTCATGATACATGATTCATGATTCAATTCATGATTCATGATTCATTTCATGATTCATGATTCAATTCATGATTCAATTCATGATTCAATTTATGATTCATAATTCATGATACAATTCATGATTCAATTTATGATTCATGATTCATGATTCAATTCATGATTCATGATTCATGATTCAATTCATGATTCATGATTCAATTCATGATTCATGATTCAATTCATGATTCATGATTCAATTCATGATTCATGATTTATGAATTATGAATCAATTCATGATTCAATTCATGATTCATGATTCATTTCATGATTCATGATTCAATTCAAGATTCATGATTCAATTCATGATTCATTTCATGATTCATGATTCCTGATTCAATTCATGATTCATGATTCAATTCATGATTCTTGATTCATTTCATGATTCATAATTCATGATTCAATTCATGATTCATGATTCATGATTCAGTTCATGAATCATGATTCGATTCATGATTCATGATTCAATTCATGATTCAATTCTTGTTTCAATTAATAATTCAATTCATGATTCATGATTCATGATTCAATTCATGAATCATGATTCGATTCATGATTCATGATTCAATTCATGATTCAATTCTTGTTTCAATTAATAATTCAATTCATGATTCATGATTCAATTCATGATTCAATGCATGATTCATGATTCATGATTCAATGCATGATTCAATTCTTGATTTAATTCATAATTCAAATCATGATTCATGATTCAATTCATGATTCATGATTCAATTCATGATTCATGATTCAATTCATGATTCATGATTCAATTCATGATTCATTTCATGATTCATGATTTAATTTATGATTTATGATTCATGATTCAATTCATGATTAATGATTCAATTCAATGATTCATGATTCATGATTTAATTCATGATTCATGATTCAATTCATGATTCGATTCATGATTCTTGACTCATGATTCAATTCATGAATCATGATTCGATTCATGATTTATGTTTCAATTCATGATTCAATTCTTGATTCAATTCATAATTCAATTCATGATTCATTATTCGATTCATGATTCATGTTTGAATTCATGATTCAATTCATGATTCATTTCATGATTCATGATTCAATTTGTGATTCATGATTCGATTCATGATTCATGATTCATGATTCAATTCATGATTCATGATTCGATTTATGATTCATGATTCAATTCATGATTCATGATTCAATTCATGATTCATGATTCATGATTCATTTCATTATTCATTTTATGATTCAATTTATGATTCATAATTCATGATTCAATTCATGATTCAATTTATGATTCATGATTCATGATTCAATTCATGATTCATGATTCATGATTCAATTCATGATTCATGATTCAATTCATGATTCATGATTCAATTCATGATTCATGATTCAATTCATGATTCATGATTTATGAATTATGAATCAATTCATGATTCAATTCATGATTCATGATTCATTTCATGATTCATTTCATGATTCATGATTCAATTCAAGATTCATGATTCAATTCATGATTCATTTCATGATTCATGATTCCTGATTCAATTCATGATTCATGATTCAATTCATGATTCTTGATTCATTTCACGATTCATAATTCATGATTCAATTCATGATTCATGATTCAATTCATGATTCATGATTCAATTCATAAATCATGATTCTGTTAAATATGATTTTTTGTTAAGGCCTCATAAGGCCTTTGTTCAGCCATTTTATTGTAACTTGTATAGAAATATTATTTGCTAGAAGAGATTATTCATTTTTCTGTTAACTTGCAGTTTTGCAATATGTGAGCCTATGGCCTTGAAGTTGAACTAATAGAGAACACCTGAAGAATGTAACCAGTTATGAAAACAATAATGAGCTTCGTATCCAGCTGGTAGTATGGGAGCTGTATCCATGGTGTTGCACATAGCATATCTCCAACTCCCCTTGAGATAAGAAATAATAGGCTCATCTGTCCTTAGAAGGGGGAGAAAAGTAAACACCTCAAGAATACGTGAGAAAGTTAATCAGTAGCGCTTCTCATAAACTAGTGGTATAAACTATTGTATGCATATGACGTAGGATTCATTTATTCAGTAGCCTATAAAAACCTGTATCTTTGTATCAATAAACTAGAGAATATTCCTTGCATACAGAACTTGGTCTGTGTCAATTCTCTCCAGCTGATTGAAGCGCTTCCAGATATACTTGACACCACAGGCTGACTTGGGTCAGAATTTTAGATTTCACAACTTGGAGGTCGCCACAGAGATTCGCTGTCCAGCAGGCTACAAGACAGACAACGGAGGTTTCCCAGCACATTGAACCCCAACATCCGCGGTCAGTAGATTTCTACTCGTTGGTCTTCCTAGTCTGGGTCACCTCATGTCTGTCTGAGGCACCTGACACGCGAATTTGTGAGTCTCAAGTATCATCTGATTAATATAATACAGTATTAACCCAATTTGTTTACTGTAATTGTATTGTTGATTAGATTTTTGAAAGATGATTGAATTTTGAGTGCATGTGTTTGTACCTATGTATGATGTATAAAGCATAAAAGTCACATAAGACATTGATCAAAGAAGCATGTAATGGAATAGAGGGATTTAGAGAGTTATTGTTTTGAACATTGAGTGAACATTTTAGACACCATCCCCAGAGGTATATCAAAGAAGGGAGATTCTGTAATCTGCCCAAATTGTGTAAGATTGATTTCCAAAAGACCTTCGTCCCAGATACTGTCAAAGAAGCTATTTAGCACGGACATCCAGTACAAGGAGTCCACAGAACGGGACGTCCAGTGCAAGGACAACCCACAGAAACTAGATAAGAGTCCCGATTTGGACTCAACAGAATACTGTCAATACGAGTAATATAGATAGTAAACAAATGACAGCAGCTCCCTCATAGATATGATGCACAAAGACTAAAGGAAATGGGGGAGTAGAAGGTCTGCAGGGAATTTTTCAAGAAAGCGGGGATAGCCAAAGATATGTGTGGATGGAGAAACAAAGGTGTTGCAAGTGGTAATGTGACAAGAACAAAGGGGTATTGAGATCAAACCCCAAGAGATTGTTTGAGGTGGCACAGGAAAGTTAAGAGATCTGAAAAGTCGAAATATATGTGGATATGCTAAATGCATCGGAAGCTGAATAATGAATCAAGTAGGTTGTATATTATAAATGTATGTTTGATCCTGTGCAGCTGAATAAGTGAAATGTGCCCCTCCCTTATTCTGTGTAAATGATTTCAGTGTGTTGAGATAAGAAGCACACTGTTTTTTGTTTTTTGACAATGTATGTAAAATTAAAAAAATGTGTCCGGAGTGCTGATTGATGATAACATGTTGAAGCTAACTTGTATTTAGTGTAATGCTGGGACTTGTAGTTCCACAGCAGTAGGCTGGAAGATGTCAGTTAAGTTTTCTTTCTCTGTATGTGAGTTTTGTCTCCGTCTTACTGCGTGTGAGAGAGATCCGTGATAATTCACATTGTTTGTTCTCTGTCTTAGTGCTCTATAAGGGAGATGTTTGATTTACTTTAAATCACAATGTTTGTCTGTCTTGTCCGTTTTTTACAAGAGACATGTTTCAAGGTTGAAAAAGTTGTACATTCATTGCTTAATGATAAGCTTTTAAAAAGATACAAAAGAAGTTTTAAAATGTTTGGTCCGATTGCACGGACAAGATTGTAAATAATGTACATTATCACTATAAGTACTAGTGTCAGAACAAAGCTGGCTGGGATCCAACAAGCCGTTTCTGTATTTGAACAAAATAATTTTGTTTCTGAAGTTCAGAAATATAGCTTTCTCTTTAATGAAGTTGAGAATTGTGGGAGTGAGCTTACATGCTGTTTTTATTTGTGTTAAAATGGCGCTGATGAATGTTCTCAGAAATCAGGAGGGTTTGTTATGCCTTTAAAGAAATGTTACGAGATAAAATGTCGTCTGTGAGCGAGACTTAAGTGAATATATTTTTACTTTGAACACGAAAATCACAGAATCTAGAAATATGTGTGAATATTTGGTCACGGGAGAGAGATTTTGTTGAGAAAATGTTGAATGATTTACAGACACAATGTATTGTGTCTAACGAGAGTACTCTGATTTATGAGACAGTGCTGCTTTTAAAATGGTTGAATACTTGGAACCAAGATTCCAGATTGAATGTTTCTAAACCCGGAAATTTAATTAGTGTCATTTAAAAGGGCTGTACTAAGAGATGATAAGAAAGGAGTGGCTTTGAACACTCGCCCAGGTCTCGTCACTTTGACATTCTCTATTTGTGAAATTAGGGACTGCCCCTTTGAGGAAATCAAGGCATGGAACGCATAGCGTCACAGTTAAGCTTTTAGCAGCTGTTCACTGGTTACCTGATATCAGTATACACGCATGTTACAGTTACAGTAATTCCTAGTAAATAAATGTTAATCTCTATGCAAAAGTTTTTTTATTCACAGGTCTCCAGCTGCAAAGACCCATTAGGCAATCCAGATTGCATTGATTTAACTTCCAATGCACCATCTTTGCACCACAACAAACATAAGTATAAACTAATGAAGGATTTAAATAACGTAAACTCTTCTGAGTAATGATTACCTTGTTTTGGAAGAGATATTAGAGTTTATGTGCTATTCGCATAGCAAATGCATGAACTAGGTGGTTTTTCTGTATGTGCAGAAAGCAAAAGGTTTTTATTTGTATCCTCATTACAGTTTTGAGTAAATCAGTGTTTGTAAAGACATTTACTGCCCTTATTTACTGTGCTATAATTGTCATATACTGTAAATAATTCTCTTTATTGTGGGTATGGTAATGCATTGATGGGAATTCTATATTTTTACAGAAATGAAAAAGATTTAAGACTTTAAGAGCAATTGTATGTGCTCCTGCATTAGCACTTCTGGATCATAGCAAGCCATTTATACTCTCCTCTGAGCAGAACCAAATGTTTAACCAATTTTAAGCTGAAATAACTTCAGCGCCAGTACTGGCTTTGCCAGATTATGACAAGCCTTTCACATTATTTTGTTATGAAGTCAGTGCACATGTACAAGGAGTACTGACACAAATACATGGTCGCAAGCTAAGGTCACTTGCATACTACTCTGCTTTAGTGCTTGAAAAGAGTATAGATATTGTGCTAGGACACCCAGTTACCTTAACGGTATCGTACGTTGTGACAGAAACCAAGCACAAGCAAAACATTTGTTACCGGCCAGATTTACTAAGTATGAAGATATACAGCACAAAGGACATTCCCTCCTATTGTGAAATGAGTGACATATAACACTTGCCGAGCGCACTGTGTATTTTCTTCCTCCCTTTCCTTTTTTATTAGAAGAAAAAAAAAAAAAAAGGAAGCACAAGAGGCCCCAGAGCCTCTCATGTTCACAGATATATGTTAAGACCTTCAGACAAGGGGAATCTGAGTAAACTGTATTTTAAGTTTTTTAAAGGTCCAAGGGAGACCAGAGAGGGGAGTTCATTGATATTAGCAGGAGGAATATAGATTGCACGTTATTTTCCTTTGCTGTGCGCTGTAGATGTGTACTAGACTAGAAAGGAAAGCCAAGTTTGGAAGAACCAGACTCAGGCCCATAGTAATGTATAGATCATTATACATAATTAGAAAATTCTAATATGAAAGTTTAACCCAACCAAATAAAGAAAAGAGCAACCCATGACTACAGGGGTTTACACCCAATGCAGGAATGTGTTTGTGAGTATTGTGGCCCAACACATTATTATATACACTAATAGAACTGATGATGTGGCTTATTAACAAGTTATTTAAGCTAAGTGTTTCTCTTCCAGAAGAATTAAAGTTACCACATCTGTCTTAACCGTTGTACTGTACACTCCATCTAATGAGTGTAAACTTTGTGGAACTCAGAAACCAAGAACCTTGTCCTTGGATTCCACATGCTCCTTACTGAAGCCTATCCTAATGAAGTAGCACTGCTTACTCCCAGTAACGTTACACTTAAGCAGTGCACAATGTTGAATCCTGCTGCCTTATTGCAGCAAGTTTCAAAAGATGGGAGAAGTACCTGTATATATTGGGGTTACCCTAGGGATTTGGGGGAATTCCATTCCAGCTTGAACAGAAAGAAAGGAAAAAAAAAAAATGCAAACAAAATTTTTCTGAACATGATTGCATAGAACTAATGAAACAAGAATCTCTGGTTTTATCTCACATTAAAGATAAACCATTACCAGATGCAGACATCACTCTTTTTGTAGATGGTTCACACTATCACATAGATCCTGTCCCGTATACAGGGTGTGCTGTAACCACACACACAGAAATAGTGATTCAACAGACTCTACCGAGTCACATGTCAGCACAAGAAGCTGAACTAAAGGCCCTGACACTTGCATGCATATATGCAAAAGGACAAAGAGTAAATATTTACACTGATTCAAGTTATGCATTTGTAATTGCGCATGATTATGGCCCTGTATGGAAAAGTAGGGACCTTATGGGTTCAGCAAGCAAACCAGTCAATATGATGAACATACCAGGGCATTGTTCACTGCATTCCAGCTGTCCTCCAAACAGTGATGAAGATGAAGACACACACAGAGATACTACCCCCGAAGCTAAGTGAAATAGACCAGGCCGCACGAGAAGCCGCCATAGCCCCAGTACCCCAAGGGGAGTCTATTTACATGGTGACCCCCTGACCCCTGTTTGACCAGAGCACACTCCAACTTATGGAAAGACAAGCAACAGAAAATAAGAAAAAGACTTGGGCAATACATGGAGCACTAGAAGTGCAAGGAGTGGTGTAAAGGTCAGCGTTTGTGTCTGCCAAAAGTAGTTTATCCCATTATGGCCAATATAGCACACGAGAAAGTGCATCTGGGAAAAGATGCTATGGTTGTACTCACTAGCAGCTTATGGATAGTACCAGGGTTCGCCCAAGCAGCACAGTCGTTAGTGGCAGAATGCCTAGTCTGTGCACAAAGTAACCCGAGTAAGTCTGTCCTATGGAAAAGCACACCCCAGACATAATATCCCTATAAGAGGATACAGATAGACTTTATAACTTCCCAAATGCTCGGGCTTTGAGAATGTGCTTGTCTGTGTCAACTTCTTTAGTCACTGGCTGGAGACATGGCTGTATAGAAAAGCAAATGCTAAAGCATTAGCCAAGAAAATTGCGAATGAGGTAATCTGATGATATGGTGTACCAGAGGTCATTGTAAGTGACAGAGGGATACACTTTACGGGGCAAGGATTCCAGAAACTATCACACCCCCTACAGATCCCAAAGTTCAGGATGTATGGAGCGCCTTAATGGTACACTGAAATTGAAAATGCAGAAAATAATGGCTGAAACAGGTCTGCCATGGATCTCATGTTTACCTGCACTCAGTAAAAAATACTGCTAGGAAAGACACAGGTTTAACACCATATGAGATATTGTTTGGCACAGCAAACAGAACAGGCTGTTATTTTCCATAGCAACTACACCATGTATATAGTGATTTGTTGAATTATGTTGCCTTATTATAGAAACAACTAACTGAAATACATGGTCAAATATTCTCCTCCATTGCAAACCCTAATTTTGATACAGGTACCCATAAACTGCACCCTGGGGGGCTGGGTGGTCGTGAGAAAGCACATCAGGAGAAGTCTTGAACCCAGATACAAGGGTCCTTATCAAGTCCTGTTGACGACTCCCATGGCAGTGAAAGTACAGGAAAGAGACACCTGGATTCACGCATAACACTGCAAAGTCTTCAAATCAGGGGAGTCTTGTTCTGATAAATAGAAATGACTGTCTCATTGTATTGATATGTCTTGCCAGAATAATTGTGACTGAAGTAGGGATTAAGGCCTCCCTAACCCAGTATGAAACAGACAGTTAAGTGACATATTGCCTATGCCACTGTGAGAAACATATGGGAAGGAGTGCTCAACAATTTGCACTCATAGTAGAGTAAACTCTGAAAATGTCTTTGTGCAGATGCATAACCTCATTGGTAAAGTTGTCAGTAATGATTCATGTTGGATATTGGAAATATTGGCATTAGTAGCAAATGGTTTAGCAATCCTGTTGATCGTATAGGTGATAATGAAACTAAATATATGGCTGATTAAGAAGTTACTGACACTTGATTGTTGTCTCTCCAAAAAGGGAACCACTGAAAATCCCGAACCTCTGATGATCACAGAAATTACTTCTGAAACCTGACCAGACTATGAGTGTCATGAATTATTTGGACTAGCAAAGCCAAAGAACTGCAGAGTTTGCAACAAGAAACTACTAAAGATTGAACAAAGGACATGCAAGGCCTGCAGAACTACTATAGACTCATTAACTATCTTTTAAGAAACCATCTTTTAAGAAACCATCTTCTAAGAAACCATCTTTTCTAGACATGGACATTTGCCAAAATGCATCTCCTCATAAATCAAGTTAGGACAGGGAGGATCACAGGCTTATTAGTGGGGGATGAGTTGACAGATTCCTAAGGGGACCAACTCTATGCATGTGGCCTCCTACATGTGTATAAGTACCTGCTTATTAAGAATGTGGTTCTATAGATAGGATTAGGTAGGTAGGAGGAGAAAGGGTCGAAAATTGAATAAAAGATGGGAAATGTTAAATATGATTTTTTGTTAAGGCCTCATAAGGCCTTTGTTCAGCCATTTTATTGTAACTTGTATAGAAATATTATTTGCTAGAAGAGATTATTCATTTTTCTGTTAACTTGCAGTTTTGCAATATGTGAGCCTATGGCCTTGAAGTTGAACTAATAGAGAACACCTGAAGAATGTAACCAGTTATGAAAACAATAATGAGCTTCGTATCCAGCTGGTAGTATGGGAGCTGTATCCATGGTGTTGCACATAGCATATCTCCAACTCCCCTTGAGATAAGAAATAATAGGCTCATCTGTCCTTAGAAGGGGGAGAAAAGTAAACACCTCAAGAATACGTGAGAAAGTTAATCAGTAGCGCTTCTCATAAACTAGTGGTATAAACTATTGTATGCATATGACGTAGGATTCATTTATTCAGTAGCCTATAAAAACCTGTATCTTTGTATCAATAAACTAGAGAATATTCCTTGCATACAGAACTTGGTCTGTGTCAATTCTCTCCAGCTGATTGAAGCGCTTCCAGATATACTTGACACCACAGGCTGACTTGGGTCAGAATTTTAGATTTCACAACTCGATTCATGATTCATGATTCAATTCATGATTCAATTCTTGTTTCAATTAATAATTCAATTCATGATTCATGATTCAATTCATGATTCATGATTCAATTCATGAATCATGATTCGATTCATGATTCATGATTCAATTCATGATTCAATTCTTGTTTCAATTAATAATTCAATTCATGATTCATGATTCAATTCATGATTCATGATTCATGATTCAATGCATGATTCATGATTCATGATTCAATGCATGATTCAATTCTTGATTTAATTCATAATTCAAATCATGATTCATGATTCAATTCATGATTCATGATTCAATTCATGATTCATGATTCGATTCATGATTCATGATTCATGATTCAATTCATGATTCATTTCATGATTCATGATTTAATTTATGATTTATGATTCATGATTCAATTCATGATTAATGATTCAATTCAATGATTCATGATTCATGATTTAATTCATGATTCATGATTCAATTCATGATTCGATTCATGATTCATGATTCAATTCATGATTCATGACTCATGATTTAATTCATGATTCATGATTCGATTTATGATTCAAGATTCAATTCATGATTCATGATTCAATTCATGATTCATGATTCGATTCATGATTCATGATTCGATTTATGATTCATGATTCAATTCATGATTCATGATTCAATTCATGATTCATGATTCAATTCATGATTCATGATTCATTTCATGATTCATTTCATGATTCATGATTCAATTCAAAATTCATGATTCAATTCATGATTCATTTCATGATTCATGATTCATGATTCAATTCATGATTCAATTCATGATTCAACTTATGATTTATAATTCATGATTCAATTCATGATTCAATTCATGATTCATGATTCAATTCATGATTCATGATTCAATTCATGATTCATGATTTGATTCATGATTCATCATTCATGATTCAATTTATGATTCATGATTCCTGATTCAATTCATGATTCATGATTCAATTCATGATTCATGATTCCTTTCATGATTCATGATTCAATTCATGATTCAATTCATGATTCAACTTATGATTTATAATTCATGATTCAATTCATGATTCAATTCATGATCCATGATTCATGATTCAATTCATGATTCATGATTCAATTCATGAATCATGATTCGATTCATGATTTATGTTTCAATTCATGATTCAATTCTTGATTCAATTCATAATTCAATTCATGATTCATGATTCGATTCATGATTCATGTTTGAATTCATGATTCAATTCATGATTTATTTCATGATTCATGATTCAATTCATGATTCATGATTCAATTCTTGATTTATGATTCATGATTCATGATTCAATTCATGATACATGATTCAATTCATGATTCATGATTCATTTCATGATTCATGATTCAATTCATGATTCAATTAATGATTCATGAGTCAATTCATAAATTCATGATTCGATTCATGATTCATGATTCAATTCTTGATTCATGATTCATGATTTGAATTATGATTCATGATTAAATTCATGATTCATGATTTATGATTCAATTCATGATTCATGATTTATTTCATGATTCAATTAATGGTTCATGAATCTTGATTTAATTCATGATTTATTTCATGATTCATGATTCGATTCATGATTCAATTCATGATTCAATTCATGATTTATGATTCAATTCATGATTCATGATTCATTTCATGATTCATGATTCAATTCATGATTCAATTAATGATTCATGAGTCAATTCATAAATTCATGATTCGATTCATGATTCATGATTCAATTCTTGATTCATGATTCATGATTTGAATTATGATTCATGATTAAATTCATGATTCATGATTTATGATTCAATTCATGATTCATGATTTATTTCATGATTCAATTAATGGTTCATGAATCTTGATTTAATTCATGATTTAATTCATGATTCATGATTCATGATTCATGATTCGATTTATAATTCATGATTCAATTCATGATGCATGATTCATTTCATGATTCATTTCATGATTCATGATTCATGATTCAATTCATGATTCATGAGTCAATTCATGATTCATGATTCATTTCATGATTCATGATTAAATTCATGATTCAATTCATGATTCAATTTATGATTCATAATTCATGATTCAATTCATGATTCAATTCATGATTCATGATTCAAGATTCAATTCATGATTCATGATTCAATTCATGATTCATGATTCAATTCATGATTCATGATTCAATGCATGATTCAATTCTTGATTCAATTCATAATTCTATTCATGATTCATGATTCAATTCATGATTCATTACATGGTTCATGATTCAATTCATGATTCATGATTCAATTCATGATTCAATTCATGATTCATGATTCGATTCATGATTCATGATTCATGATTCAATTTATGATTCATGATTCAATTCATGATTCATGATTCATTTCATGATTCATTTTATGATTCATAATTCAATTCATGATTCATGATTTAATTCATGAATCATTATTCATGATTCAATTCATGATTCATGATTCATAATTCAATTCATGATTAATGATTCAATTCATGATTCATGATTCATTTCATGATTCATTTCATGATTCATGATTCAATTCATGATTCATGAGTCAATTCATGATTCATGATTCATTTCATGATTCATGATTTAATTCATGATTCAATTCATGATTCATGATTCAATTCATGATTCATGATTCAATGCATGATTCAATTCTTGATTCAATTCATAATTCAATTCATGATTCATGATTCAAGTCATGATTTGATTCATGATTCATGATTTATGATACGATATATGATTCATGATTAAATTCTTGATTCATAATTTATGATTCAATTCATGATTCATGATTCATGATTCAATTCATGATTAGATTCATGATTCATGATTCAATTCATGATTCATGATTTGATTCATGATTCATGATTCAATTTTTAATTCATGATTCGATTCATGATTCATGATTAAATTTATGATTCATGATTTATGATTCAATTCATGATTCATGATTTATTTTATGATTAAATTCATGGTTTATGAATCTTGATTCAATTCATGATTTATTTCATGATTCATGATTCGATTCATGATTCATGATTCATAATTCAATTCATGATTCAATTCATTATTTATTTCATGATTCATGATTCGATTCATGATTCATGATTCAAAATTCAATTCATGATTCAATTCTGGATTTATGATTAAATTCATGGTTTATGAATCTTGATTCAATTCATGATTTATTTCATGATTCATGATTCGATTCATGATTCATGATTCATAATTCAATTCATGATTCAATTCATTATTTATTTCATGATTCATGATTCGATTCATGATTCATGATTCAAAATTCAATTCATGATTCAATTCAGGATTTATGATTCAATTCATGATTCATGATTCATTTCATGATTCATTTCATGATTCATGATTCGATTTATGATTCATGATTCAATTCATGATGCATGATTCAATTCGTGATTCATGATTCAATTCATGATTCATGATTCATTTCATGATTCATTTCATGATTCATGATTCGATTTATGATTCATGATTCAATTCATGATTCATGATTCAATTCATGATTCATGATTCAATGCATGATTCAATTCTTGATTCAATTCATAATTCAATTCATGATTCATGATTCAAGTCATGATTTGATTCATGATTTATGATACGATATATGATTCATGATTAAATTCTTGATTCATAATTTATGATTCAATTCATGATTCATGATTCATGGTTCAATTCATGATTAGATTCATGATTCATGATTCAATTCATGATTCATGATTTGATTCATGATTCATGATTCAATTTTTAATTCATGATTCGATTCATGATTCATGATTAAATTTATGATTCATGATTTATGATTCAATTCATGATTCATGATTTATTTTATGATTAAATTCATGGTTTATGAATCTTGATTCAATTCATGATTTATTTCATGATTCATGATTCGATTCATGATTCATGATTCATAATTCAATTCATGATTCAATTCATTATTTATTTCATGATTCATGATTCGATTCATGATTCATGATTCAAAATTCAATTCATGATTCAATTCAGGATTTATGATTAAATTCATGGTTTATGAATCTTGATTCAATTCATGATTTATTTCATGATTCATGATTCGATTCATGATTCATGATTCATAATTCAATTCATGATTCAATTCATTATTTATTTCATGATTCATGATTCGATTCATGATTCATGATTCAAAATTCAATTCATGATTCAATTCAGGATTTATGATTCAATTCATGATTCATGATTCATTTCATGATTCATTTCATGATTCATGATTCGATTTATGATTCATGATTCAATTCATGATGCATGATTCAATTCGTGATTCATGATTCAATTCATGATTCATGATTCATTTCATGATTCATTTCATGATTCATGATTCGATTTATGATTCATGATTCAATTCATGATGCATGATTCAATTCGTGATTCCTGATTCAATTCATGATTCATGATTCAATTCATGATTCATGATTCATTTCATGATTCATGATTCAATTCATGATTCGATTCATGATTTATGATTCAATTCATGATTCATGATTCGATTCATGATTCATGATTCAATTCATGATTCATGATTCATGATTCGAATTATGATTCATGATTAAATTCATGATTCATGATTTATGATTCAATTCATGATTCATGATTTATTTCATGATTCAATTCATGGTTCATGAATCTTGATTCAATTCATGATTTATTTCATGATTCATGATTCGATTCATGATTCATGATTCACGATTCAATTCATGATTCAATTCATGATTCAATACATGATTCATGATTCGATTCATGATTCATAATTCAATTCATGATTCATGATTCATGATTCAATTCATGATTCCATTCATGATTCATGATTCAATTCATGATTCATGATTCAATTCATTATTCAGGATTCAATTCATGATTCATGATTCATGATTCAATTCATGATTCATGATTAAATTCATGATTCGATTCATGATTCATAATTCGATATATGATTCATGATTAAATTCATGATTCAATTCATAATTCAATTCATGATTTATGATTCAATTCATGATTCATGATTCATGATTTAATTCATGATTCATGATTCAAGATTCATGATTCGATTTATAATTCATGATTCAATTCATGATGCATGATTCAATTTGTGATTCATGATTTAATTCATGATTCATGATTCATTTCATGATTCATTTCATGATTCATGATTCATGATTCAATTCATGATTCATGAGTCAATTCATGATTCATGATTCATTTCATGATTCATGATTTAATTCATGATTCAATTTATGATTCAATTTATGATTCATAATTCATGATTCAATTCATGATTCAATTCATGATTCATGATTCAATTTATGATTCAATTTATGATTCATAATTCATGATTCAATTCATGATTCATGATTCAATTCATGATTCATGATTCAATTCAAAATTCATGATTCAATTCATGATTCATTTCATGATTCATGATTCATGATTCAATTCATGATTCAATTCATGATTCAACTTTTGATTTATAATTCATGATTCAATTCATGATTCAATTCCTGATTCATGATTCATGATTCAATTCATTATTCATGATTCAATTCATGATTCATGATTTGATTCATGATTCATCATTCATCATTCAATTCATGATTCATGATTCAATTCATGATTCAATTTATGATTCATGATTCCTGATTCAATTCATGATTCATGATTCAATTCATGATTCAATTTATGATTCATGATTCAATTCAAGATTCATGATTCATGATTCAATTCATGATTCATGATTCAATTCATGATTCTTGATTCATTTCATGATTCATGATTCAATTCATGATTCAATTCATGATTCAACTTATGATTTATAATTCATGATTCAATTCATGATTCAATTCATGATCCATGATTCATGATTCAATTCATGATTCATGATTCAATTCTTGATTTATGATTCATGATTCATGATTCAATTCATGATACATGATTCAATTCATGATTCATGATTCATTTCATGATTCATGATTCAATTCATGATTCGATTCATGATTCATGAGTCAATTCATAAATTCATGATTCGATTCATGATTCATGATTCAATTCTTGATTCATGAATCATGATATGAATTATGATTCATGATTAAATTCATGATTCATGATTTATGATTCAATTCATGGTTCATGAATCTTGATTTAATTCATGATTTATTTCATGATTCATGATTCGACTCATGATTCAATTCATGATTCAATTCATGATTTATGATTCAATTCATGATTCATGATTCATGATTTAATTCATGATTCATGATTCATGATTCGATTTATAATTCATGATTCAATTCATGATGCATGATTCATTTCATGATTCATGATTCATGATTCAATTCAAGATTCATGAGTCGATTCATGATTCATGATTCATTTCATGATTCATGATTTAATTCATGATTCAATTCATGATTCAATTTATGATTCATAATTCATGATTCAATTCATGATTCATGATTCAAGATTCAATTCATGATTCATGATTCAATTCATGATTCATGATTTAATTCATGATTCATGATTCAATGCATGATTCAATTCTTGATTCAATTCATAATTCAATTCATGATTCATGATTCAATTCATGATTCAATTCATGATTTATGATTCAATTCATGATTTATTTCATGATTCATGATTCGATTCATGATTCAATTCATAATTCAATTCATGATTTATGATTCAATTCATGATTCATGATTCATGATTTAATTCATGATTCATGATTCAAGATTCATGATTCGACTTATAATTCATGATTCAATTCATGATGCATGATTCAATTTGTGATTCATGATTTAATTCATGATTCATGATTCATTTCATGATTCATTTCATGATTCATGATTCATGATTCAATTCATTATTCATGAGACAATTCATGATTCATGATTCATTTCATGATTCATGATTTAATTGATGATTCAATTTATGATTCAATTTATGATTCATAATTCATGATTCAATTCATGATTCAATTCATGATTCATGATTCAATTTATGATTCAATTTATGATTCATAATTCATGATTCAATTCATGATTCATGATTCAATTCATGATTCATGATTCAATTCATGATTCAATTCATGATTCATGATTCATGATTCAATTCATGATTCAATTCATGATTCAACTTATGATTTATAATTTATGATTCAATTCATGATTCAATTCATGATTCATGATTCATGATTCAATTCATGATTCATGATTCAATTCATGATTCATGATTCATCATTCATCATTCAATTCATGATTCATGATTCAATTCATGATTCAATTTATGATTCATGATTCCTGATTCAATTCATGATTCATGATTCAATTCATGATTCATGATTCCTTTCATGATTCATGATTCAATTCATGATTCAATTCATGATTCAATTTATGATTCATGATTCAATTCAAGATTCATGATTCATGATTCAATTCATGATTCATGATTCAATTCATGAATCATGATTCGATTCATGATTTATGTTTCAATTCATGATTCAATTCTTGATTCAATTCATAATTCAATTCATGATTCATGATTCGATTCATGATTCATGTTTGAATTCATGATTCAATTCATGATTCATTTCATGATTCATGATTCAATTCATGATTCATGATTAAATTCTTGATTTATGATTCATGATTCATGATTCAATTCATGATACATGATTCAATTCATGATTCATGATTCATTTCATGATTCATGATTCAATTCATGATTCGATTCATGATTCATAAGTCAATTCATAAATTCATGATTCGATTCATGATTCATGATTCAATTCATGATTCATGATTCATGATTCGATTTATAATTCATGATTCAATTCATGATGCATGATTCATTTCATGATTCATGATTCATGATTCAATTCAAGATTCATGAGTCAATTCATGATTCATGATTCATTTCATGATTCATGATTTAATTCATGATTCAATTCATGATTCAATTTATGATTCATAATTCATGATTCAATTCATGATTCATGATTCAAGATTCAATTCATGATTCATGATTCAATTCATGATTCATGATTTAATTCATGATTCATGATTCAATGCATGATTCAATTCTTGATTCAATTCATAATTCAATTCATGATTCATGATTCAATTCATGATTCAATTCATGATTTATGATTCAATTCATGATTTATTTCATGATTCATGATTCGATTCATGATTCAATTCATAATTCAATTCATGATTTATGATTTAATTCATGATTCATGATTCAAGATTCATGATTCAACTTATAATTCATGATTCAATTCATGATGCATGATTCAATTTGTGATTCATGATTTAATTCATGATTCATGATTCATTTCATGATTCATTTCATGATTCATGATTCATGATTCAATTCATTATTCATGAGACAATTCATGATTCATGATTCATTTCATGATTCATGATTTAATTCATGATTCAATTCATGATTCAATTCATGATTCAATTCATGATTCATGATTCAATTTATGATTCAATTTATGATTCATAATTCATGATTCAATTCATGATTCATGATTCAATTCATGATTCATGATTCAATTCATGATTCAATTCATGATTCATGATTCATGATTCAATTCATGATTCAATTCATGATTCAACTTATGATTTATAATTTATGATTCAATTCATGATTCAATTCATGATTCATGATTCATGATTCAATTCATGATTCATGATTCAATTCATGATTCAATTCATGATTCATGATTCATCATTCATCATTCAATTCATGATTCATGATTCAATTCATGATTCAATTTATGATTCATGATTCCTGATTCAATTCATGATTCATGATTCAATTCATGATTCATGATTCCTTTCATGATTCATGATTCAATTCATGATTCAATTCATGATTCAATTTATGATTCATGATTCAATTCAAGATTCATGATTCATGATTCAATTCATGATTCATGATTCAATTCATGAATCATGATTCGATTCATGATTTATGTTTCAATTCATGATTCAATTCTTGATTCAATTCATAATTCAATTCATGATTCATGATTCGATTCATGATTCATGTTTGAATTCATGATTCAATTCATGATTCATTTCATGATTCATGATTCAATTCATGATTCATGATTAAATTCTTGATTTATGATTCATGATTCATGATTCAATTCATGATACATGATTCAATTCATGATTCATGATTCATTTCATGATTCATGATTCAATTCATGATTTATGATTCATGATTCAATTCATGAATCATTATTCATGATTCAATTCATGATTCATAATTCAATTCGTGATTCATGATTCAATGCATGATTCAATTCTTGATTCAATTCATAATTCAATTCATGATTCATGATTCAATTCATGATTCAATTCATGATTTATGATTCAATTCATGATTTATTTCATGATTCATGATTCGATTCATGATTCAATTCATAATTCAATTCATGATTTATGATTCAATTCATGATTCATGATTCATGATTTAATTCATGTTTCATGATTCAAGATTCATGATTCGATTTATAATTCATGATTCAATTCATGATGCATGATTCAATTTGTGATTCATGATTTAATTCATGATTCATGATTCATTTCATGATTCATTTCATGATTCATGATTCATGATTCAATTCATGATTCATGAGTCAATTCATGATTCATGATTCATGAGTCAATTCATGATTCATGATTCATTTCATGATTCATGATTTAATTCATGATTCAATTCATGATTCATGATTCAATTTATGATTCAATTTATGATTCATAATTCATGATTCAATTCATGATTCATGATTCAATTCATGATTCATGATTCAATTCATGATTCATGATTCATTTCATGATTCATGATTCATTTCATGATTCATTTCATGATTCATGATTCAATTCAAAATTCATGATTCAATTCATGATTCATTTCATGATTCATGATTCATGATTCAATTCATGATTCAATTCATGATTCAACTTATGATTTATAATTCATGATTCAATTCATGATTCAATTCATGATTCATGATTCATGATTCAATTCATGATTCCTGATTCAATTCATGATTCATGATTCAATTCATGATTCATGATTTCTTTCATGATTCATGATTCAATTCATGATTCAATTCATGATTCAATTTATGATTCATGATTAAATTCAAGATTCATGATTCATGATTCAATTCATGATTCATGATTCAATTCATGATTCTTGATTCATTTCATGATTCATGATTCAATTCATGATTCAATTCATGATTCAACTTATGATTTATAATTCATGATTCAATTCATGATTCAATTCATGATCCATGATTCATGATTCAATTCATGATTCATGATTCAATTCATGAATCATGATTCGATTCATGATTTATGTTTCAATTCATGATTCAATTCTTGATTCAATTCATAATTCAATTCATGATTCATGATTCGATTCATGATTCATGTTTGAATTCATGATTCAATTCATGACTCATTTCATGATTCATGATTCAATTCATGATTCATGATTCAATTCATGATTCATGATTAAATTCTTGATTTATGATTCATGATTCATGATTCAATTCATGATACATGATTCAATTCATGATTCATGATTCAATTCATGATTCGATTCATGATTCATGAGTCAATTCATAAATTCATGATTCGATTTATGATTCATGATTCAATTCTTGATTCATGATTCATGATTTGAATTATGATTCATGATTAAATTCATGATTCATGATTTATGATTCAATTCATGATTCATGATTTATTTCATGATTCAATTCATGGTTCATGAATCTTGATTTAATTCATGATTTATTTCATGATTCATGATTCGATTCATGATTCAATTCATGATTCAATTCATGATTTATGATTCAATTCATGATTCATGATTCATGATTTAATTCATGATTCATGATTCATGATTCATGATTCAATTTATAATTCATGATTCAATTCATGATGCATGATTCAATTCATGATTCATGATTTATAATTCATGATTCAATTCATGATTCAATTCATGATTCATGATTCAAGATTCAATTCATGATTCATGATTCAATTCATGATTCATGATTCAATTCATGATTCATGATTCAAGATTGAATTCATGATTCATGATTGAATTCATGATTCATGATTCAATTCATGATTCATGATTCAATGCATGATTCAATTCTTGATTCAATTCATAATTCAATTCATGATTCATGATTCAATTCATGATTCATTACATGGTTCATGATTCAATTCATGATTCATGATTCAATTCATGATTCAATTCATGATTCATGATTCGATTCATGATTCATAATTCAATTCATGATTAATGATTCAATTCATGATTCATGATTCAATTCATGATTTGATTCATGATTCATGATTCAATTCATGATTCATGACTCATGATTCAATTCATGATTCATGATTCAATTCATGATTTATGATTCATGATTCAATTCATGAATCATTATTCATGATTCAATTCATGATTCATAATTCAATTCATGATTCATGATTCATAATTCAATTCATGATTCATGATTCAATTCATGATTCGATTCATGATTCATGATTCAATTCATGATTCATGATTCATTTCATGATTCATTTCATAATTCATGATTCAATTCATGGTTCATGAGTCAATTCATGATTCATGATTCATTTCATGATTCATGATTTAATTCATGATTGAATTCATGATTCAATTTATGATTCATAATTCATGATTCAATTCATGATTCAATTCATGATTCATGATTCATGATTCAATTCATGATTCATGATTCAATGCATGATTCAATTCTTGATTCAATTCATAATTCAATTCATGATTCATGATTCAATTCATGATTCAATTCATGATTTATGATTCGATTCATGATTTATGATTCATGATTCAATTCATGAATCATTATTCATGATTCAATTCATGATTCATAATTCAATTCATGATTCATGATTCATAATTCAATTCATGATTCATGATTCGATTCATGATTCATGATTCAATTCATGATTCATGATTCATTTCATGATTCATTTCATAATTCATGATTCAATTCATGGTTCATGAGTCAATTCATGATTCATGATTCATTTCATGATTCATGATTTAATTCATGATTCAATTCATGATTCAATTTATGATTCATAATTCATGATTCAATTCATGATTCAATTCATGAATTATGATTCATGATTCAATTCATGATTCATGATTCAATGCATGATTCAATTCTTGATTCAATTCATAATTCAATTCATGATTCATGATTCAATTCATGATTCAATTCATGATTTATGATTCGATTCATGATTCAATTCATAATTCAATTCATGATTTATGATTAAATTCATGATTCATGATTCGATTTATAATTCATGATTCAATTCATAATGCAATATTCAATTTGTGATTCATGATTTAATTCATGATTCATGATTCATTTCATGATTCATTTCATGATTCATGATTCATGATTCAATTCATGATTCATGAGTCAATTCATGATTCATGATTCATTTCATGATTCATGATTTAATTCATGATTCAATTTATGATTCAATTTATGATTCATAATTCATGATTCAATTCATGATTCAGTTCATGATTCATGATTCATGATTCAATTCATGATTCATGATTCAATTCATGATTCAATTCATGATTCATGATTCATGATTTATTTCATGATTCATGATTCGATTCATAATTCATGATTCAAAATTCAATTCATGATTCAATTCAGGATTTATGATTCAATTCATGATTCATGATTCATTTCATGATTCATTTCATGATTCATGATTCGATTTATGATTCATGATTCAATTCATGATGCATGATTCAATTCGTGATTCATGATTCAATTCATGATGCATGATTCAATTCGTGATTCATGATTCAATTCATGATTCATTTCATGATTTATTTCATGATTCGATTTATGATTCATGATTCAATTCATGATGCATGATTCAATTCGTGATTCCTGATTCAATTCATGATTCATGATTAAATTCATGATTCATGATTCATTTCATGATTCATGATTCAATTCATGATTCGATTCATGATTTATGATTCAATTCATGATTCATGATTCGATTTATGATTCATGATTCAATTCATGATTCATGATTCATGATTCGAATTATGATTCATGATTAAATTCATGATTCATGATTTATGATTCAATTCATGATTCATGATTTATTTCATGATTCAATTCATGGTTCATGAATCTTGATTCAATTCATGATTTATTTCATGATTCATGATTCGATTCATGATTCATGATTCATGATTCAATTCATGATTCAATTCATGATTTATTTCATGATTCATGATTCGATTCATGATTCATGATTCAATTCTTGATTTATGATTCATGATTCATGATTTAATTCATGATTTATAATTCAATTCATGATTCATGATTCAATTCTTGATTTATGATTCATGATTCATGATTTAATTCATGATTCATAATTCAATTCATGATTCATGATTCGATTCATGATTCATGTTTGAATTCATGATTCAATTCATGATTCATTTCATGATTCATGATTCAATTTATGATTCATGATTCAATCCATGATTCATGATTCATGATTCAATTCATGATTCATGATTCATTTCATGATTCTTTTCATGATTCATGATTTAATTCATGATTCATGATTCATGATTCAATTCATGATTAATGATTCAATTCATGATTCATGATTCATTTTATGATTCATGATTCATGATTCAATTCATCATTCATGATTCAATTCATCATTCATGATTCAATTCATGATTCGATTCATGATTCATGATTCAATTCATGATTCATGACTCATGATTTAATTCATGATTCATGATTCAATTCATGATTCATGATTCAATTCATCATTCATTATTCATGATTCAATTCATGATTCAATACATGATTCATAATTCGATTCATGATTCATAATTCAATTCATGATTCATGATTCATGATTCAATTCATGATTCGATTCATGATTCATGATTCAATTCATTATTCATGATTCAATTCATGATTCATGATTCATGATTCAATTCATGATTCATGATTTATGATTAAATTCATGATTCGATTCATGATTTATAATTCGATATATGATTCATGATTAAATTTATGATTCATGTTTTATGATTCAACTCATGATTCATGATTCATGATTCAATTCATGATTCATGATTTATGATTAAATTCATGATTCGATTCATGATTCATAATTCGATAAATGATTCATGATTAAATTCATGATTCATGTTTTATGATTCAATTCATGATTCATGATTCATTATTCAATTCATGATTCATGATTCGATTCATGATTCATGATTCAATTCTTGATTCATGATTCGATTCATGATTCATGATTACATTTATGGTTCATGAATCTTGATTCAATTTATGATTTATTTCATGATTTATGATTCGATTCATGATTCATGATTTATGATTCAATTCATGATTCATGATTCGATTCATGATTCATGATTAAATTCATGATTCATGTTTTATGATTCAATTCATGATTCATGATTCATGATTCAATTCATGATTCGATTCATGATTCATGATTCATTATTCAATTCATGATTCATGATTCGATTCATGATTCATTATTCAATTCATGATTCGATTCATGATTCATGATTACATTTATGGTTCATGAATCTTGATTCAATTTATGATTTATTTCATGATTCATGATTAAATTCATGATTCATGATTCATGATTCATGATTCATGATTCATGATTCGATTCATAATTCATGATTCAAAATTCAATTCATGATTCAATTCAGGATTTATGATTCAATTCATGATTCATGATTCATTTCATGATTCATTTCATGATTCATGATTCGATTTATGATTCATGATTCAATTCATGATGCATGATTCAATTCGTGATTCATGATTCAATTCATGATGCATGATTCAATTCGTGATTCATGATTCAATTCATGATTCATTTCATGATTTATTTCATGATTCGATTTATGATTCATGATTCAATTCATGATGCATGATTCAATTCGTGATTCCTGATTCAATTCATGATTCATGATTAAATTCATGATTCATGATTCATTTCATGATTCATGATTCAATTCATGATTCGATTCATGATTTATGATTCAATTCATGATTCATGATTCGATTTATGATTCATGATTCAATTCATGATTCATGATTCATGATTCGAATTATGATTCATGATTAAATTCATGATTCATGATTTATGATTCAATTCATGATTCATGATTTATTTCATGATTCAATTCATGGTTCATGAATCTTGATTCAATTCATGATTTATTTCATGATTCATGATTCGATTCATGATTCATGATTCATGATTCAATTCATGATTCAATTCATGATTTATTTCATGATTCATGATTCGATTCATGATTCATGATTCAATTCTTGATTTATGATTCATGATTCATGATTTAATTCATGATTTATAATTCAATTCATGATTCATGATTCAATTCTTGATTTATGATTCATGATTCATGATTTAATTCATGATTCATAATTCAATTCATGATTCATGATTCGATTCATGATTCATGTTTGAATTCATGATTCAATTCATGATTCATTTCATGATTCATGATTCAATTTATGATTCATGATTCAATCCATGATTCATGATTCATGATTCAATTCATGATTCATGATTCATTTCATGATTCTTTTCATGATTCATGATTTAATTCATGATTCATGATTCATGATTCAATTCATGATTAATGATTCAATTCATGATTCATGATTCATTTTATGATTCATGATTCATGATTCAATTCATCATTCATGATTCAATTCATCATTCATGATTCAATTCATGATTCGATTCATGATTCATGATTCAATTCATGATTCATGACTCATGATTTAATTCATGATTCATGATTCAATTCATGATTCATGATTCAATTCATCATTCATTATTCATGATTCAATTCATGATTCAATACATGATTCATAATTCGATTCATGATTCATAATTCAATTCATGATTCATGATTCATGATTCAATTCATGATTCGATTCATGATTCATGATTCAATTCATTATTCATGATTCAATTCATGATTCATGATTCATGATTCAATTCATGATTCATGATTTATGATTAAATTCATGATTCGATTCATGATTTATAATTCGATATATGATTCATGATTAAATTTATGATTCATGTTTTATGATTCAACTCATGATTCATGATTCATGATTCAATTCATGATTCATGATTTATGATTAAATTCATGATTCGATTCATGATTCATAATTCGATAAATGATTCATGATTAAATTCATGATTCATGTTTTATGATTCAATTCATGATTCATGATTCATTATTCAATTCATGATTCATGATTCGATTCATGATTCATGATTCAATTCTTGATTCATGATTCGATTCATGATTCATGATTACATTTATGGTTCATGAATCTTGATTCAATTTATGATTTATTTCATGATTTATGATTCGATTCATGATTCATGATTTATGATTCAATTCATGATTCATGATTCGATTCATGATTCATGATTAAATTCATGATTCATGTTTTATGATTCAATTCATGATTCATGATTCATGATTCAATTCATGATTCGATTCATGATTCATGATTCATTATTCAATTCATGATTCATGATTCGATTCATGATTCATTATTCAATTCATGATTCGATTCATGATTCATGATTACATTTATGGTTCATGAATCTTGATTCAATTTATGATTTATTTCATGATTCATGATTAAATTCATGATTCATGATTCATGATTCATGATTCATGATTCATGATTCGATTTATAATTCATGATTCAATTCATGATGCAAGATTCAATTTGTGATTCATGATTTAATTCATGATTCATGATTCATTTCATGATTCATGATTCAATTTATGATTCATGAGTCAATTCATGATTCATGATTCATGATTCAATGCATGATTCATGATTCAATTCATGATTCATGATTCAATGCATGATTCAATTCTTGATTCAATTCATAATTCAATTCATGATTCATGATTCAATTCATGATTCAATTCATGATTTATGATTCAATTCATGATTTATTTCATTATTCTTGATTCGATTCATGATTCAATTCATGATTCAATTTATGATTTATGATTCAATTCATGATTCATGATTTAATTCATGATTCATGATTCATGATTCATGATTCGATTTATAATGCATGATTCAATTCATGATTCATGATTCATTTCATGATTCATTTCATGATTCATGATTCATGATTCAATTCACGATTCATGAGTCAATTCATGATTCATTTCATGATTCATGATTTAATTCATGATTCAATTCATGATTCAATTTATGATTCATAATTCATGATTCAATTCATGATTCAATTCAAAATTCATGATTCATGATTCAATTCATGATTCATGATTCAATTCATGATTCAATATATGATTACTGATTAAATTCATGATTCGTAATTTATGATTCAATTCATGATTCATGATTCATGATTCATGATTCAATTCATGATTCGATTCATGATTCATGATTCAATTCATGATTCATTATTTGATTCATGATTCATGATTCAATTTTTAATTCATGATTCAATTCATGATGCATGATTCATTTCATGATTCATGATTCATGATTCAATTCAAGATTCATGAGTCAATTCATGATTCATGATTCATTTCATGATTCATGATTTAATTCATGATTCAATTCATGATTCAATTTATGATTCATAATTCATGATTTAATTCATGATTCAATTCATGATTCATGATTTAAGATTCAATTCATGATTCATGATTCAATTCATGATTCATGATTCAATTCATGATTCATGATTCAATGCATGATTCAATTCTTGATTCAATTCATAATTCAATTCATGATTCATGATTCAATTCATGATTCATTACATGGTTCATGATTCAATTCATGATTCATGATTCAATTCATGATTCAATTCATTATTCATGATTCGATTCATGATTCATGATTCAATTTATGATTCATGATTCAATTCATGATTCATGATTCATTTCATGATTCATTTTATGATTCATAATTCAATTCATGATTCATGATTTAATTCATGAATCATTATTCATGATTCAATTCATGATTCATGATTCAATTCATGATTCATGATTCATAATTCAATTCATGATTAATGATTCAATTCATGATTCATGATTCAATTCATGATTTGATTCATGATTCATGATTTAATTCATGATTCATGACTCATGATTCAATTCATGATTCATGATTCAATTCATGATTTATGATTCATGATTCAATTCATGAATCATTATTCATGATTCAATTCATGATTCATAATTCAATTCATGATTCATAATTCAATTCATGATTCATGATTCAATTCATGATTCATGATTCATTTCATGATTCATTTCATGATTCATGATTCAATTCATGATTCATGAGTCAATTCATGATTCATGATTCATTTCATGATTCATGATTTAATTCATGATTGAATTTATGATTCAATTTATGATTCATAATTCATGATTCAATTCATGATTCAATTCATGATTCATGATTCATGATTCAATTCATGATTCATGATTCAATTCATGATTCATGATTCAATGCATGATTCAATTCTTGATTCAATTCATAATTCAATTCATGATTCATGATTCAATTCATAATTCAATTCATGATTTATGATTCAATTCATGATTCATGATTAAATTCATGATTCATAATTCATTTCATGATTCATTTCATGATTCATGATTCATGATCCAATTCATGATTCATGAGTCAATTCATGATTCATGATTCATTACATGATTCATGATTTAATTCATGATTCAATTTATGATTCAATTTATGATTCATAATTCATGATTCAATTCATGATTCAATTCATGATTCATGATTCATGATTCAATTCATGATTCATGATTCAATTCATGATTCATGATTCATTTTATGATTCATGATTCATGATTCAATTCATCATTCATCATTCAATTCATCATTCATGATTCAATTCATGATTCGATTCATGATTCATGATTCAATTCATGATTCATGACTCATGATTCAATTCATGATTCATGATTCAATTCATGATTCATGATTCAATTCATCATTCATGATTCATGATTCAATTCATGATTCAATACATGATTCATGATTCGATTCATGATTCATAATTCAATTCATGATTCATGATTCATGATTCAATTCATGATTCGATTCATGATTCATGATTCAATTCATGATTAATGATTCAAGATTCAATTCATTATTCATGATTCAATTCATGATTCATGATTCATGATTCAATTCATGATTCATGATTTATGATTAAATTCATGATTCATGATTCATTATTCAATTCATGATTCATGATTCGATTCATGATTCATGATTCATGATTCAATTCATGATTCATGATTCGATTAATGGTTCATGATTAAATTCATGATTCATGTTTTATGATTCAATTCATGATTCATGATTCATGATTCAATTCATGATTCGATTCATGATTCATGATTCATTATTCAATTCATGATTCATGATTCGATTCATGATTCATGATTCAATTCTTGATTCATGATTCGATTCATGATTCATGATTACATTTATGGTTCATGAATCTTGATTCAATTTATGATTTATTTCATGATTCATGATTAAATTCATGATTCATGATTCATGATTCATGATTCATGATTCATGATTCGATTTATAATTCATGATTCAATTCATGATGCATGATTCAATTTGTGATTCATGATTTAATTCATGATTCATGATTCATTTCATGATTCATTTCATGATTCATGATTCATGATTCAATTTATGATTCATGAGTCAATTCATGATTCATGATTCAATGCATGATTCATGATTCAATTCATGATTCATGATGCAATGCATGATTCAATTCTTGATTCAATTCATAATTCAATTCATGATTCATGATTCAATTCATGATTCAATTCATGATTTATGATTCAATTCATGATTTATTTCATTATTCATGATTCGATTAATGATTCAATTCATGATTTATGATTCAATTCATGATTCATGATTCATGATTTAATTCATGATTCATGATTCATGATTCATGATTCGATTTATAATTCATGATTCAATTCATGATGCATGATTCAATTTGTGATTCATGATTTAATTCATGATTCATGATTCAATTCATGATTCATGATTCATGATTCAATTCACGATTCATGAGTCAATTCATGATTCATGATTCATTTCATGATTCATGATTTAATTCATGATTCAATTCATGATTCAATTTATGATTCATAATTCATGATTCAATTCATGATTCAATTCATGATTCATGATTCATGATTCAATTCATGATTCATGATTCAATTCATGATTCAATATATGATTCATGATTAAATTCATGATTCATAATTTATGATTCAATTCATGATTCATGATTCAATTCATGATTCGATTCATGATTCATGATTCAATTCATGATTCATGATTTGATTCATGATTCATGATTCAATTTTTAATTCATGATTCGATTCATGATTCCTGATTAAATTTATGATTCATGATTTATGATTCAATTCATGATTCATGATTTATTTCATGATTCAATTCATGGTTCATGAATCTTGATTCAATTCATGATTTATTTCATGATTCATGATTCGATTCATGATTCAATTCATTATTTATTTCATGATTCATGATTTGATTCATGATTCATGATTCAAAATTCAATTCATGATTCAATTCAGGATTTATGATTCAATTCATGATTCATGATTCATTTCATGATTAAATTCATGATTCATGATTTATGATTCAATTCATGATTCATGATTTATTTCATGATTCAATTCATGGTTCATGAATCTTGATTCAATTCATGATTTATTTCATGATTCATGATTCGATTCATGATTCATGATTCATGATTCAATTCATGATTCAATTCATGATTTATTTCATGATTCATGATTCGATTCATGATTCATGATTCAATTCTTGATTTATGATTCATGATTTAATTCATGATTCATGATTCAATTCATGATTCATGATTCGATTCATGATTCATAATTCAATTCATGATTCATGATTCAATTCTTGAATCATGATTAATGATTCGAATTATGATTCATGATTCAATTCATGATTCATGATTTATGATTCAATTCATATTTCATGAATCTTTATTCAATTCATGATTTATTTCATGATTCATGATTCGATTTATGATTCATGATTCATGATTCATTTTATGATTCAATTTATGATTTATTTCATAATTCATGATTCGATTCATGATTCAATTCATGATTCAATTCATGATTTATTTCATAATTCATGATTAGATTCATGATTCAATTCATGATTCAATTCATGATTTATGATTCAGTTCATGATTCATGATTCATGATTTAATTCCTGATTCATGATTCATGATTCATGATTCGATTTATAATTCATGATTCAATTCATGATGCATGATTCAATTCGTGATTCATGATTTAATTCATGATTCATGATTCATTTCATGATTCATGATTGAATTCAAAATTCATGATTGAATTCATGATTCATTTCATGATTCAACTTATGATTTATAATTCATGATTCAATTCATGATTCAATTCATGATTCATAATTCATAATTCAATTCATGATTCATGATTCAATTCATGATTCATGATTTGATTCATAATTCATCATTCATCATTCAATTCATGATTCATGATTCAATTCATGATTCAATTTATGATTCATGATTCCTGATTCAATTCATGATTCATGATTTGATTCATAATTCATCATTCATCATTCAATTCATGATTCATGATTCAATTCATGATTCAATTTATGATTCATGATTCCTGATTCAATTCATGATTCATGATTCAATTCATGATTCATGATTCATTTCATGATTCATGATTCAATTCATGATTCAATTCATGATTCAATTTATGATTCATGATTCAATTCAAGATTCATGGTTCATGATTCAATTCATGATTCATGATTCAATTCATGATTCATGATTCATGATTCATTTCATGATTCATGATTCAATTCATGATTCAATTCATGATTCAACTTATGATTTATAATTCATGATTCAATTCATGATTCAATTCATGATTCATGATTCAATTCATGATTCATGATTCAATTCATGAATCATGATTCGATTCATGATTTATGTTTCAATTCATGATTCAATTCTTGATTCAATTCATAATTCAATTCATGATTCATGATTCGATTCATGATTCATGTTTGAATTCATGATTCAATTCATGATTCATTTCATGATTCATGATTCAATTTATGATTCATGATTCGATTCATGATTCATGATTCAATTCATGATTCATGATTCGATTTATGATTCATGATTCAATTCATGATTCATGATTCAATTCATGATTCATTTCATGATTCATGATTCATGATTCAATTCATGATTCAATTCATGATTCAACTTATGATTTATAATTCATGATTCAATTCATGATTCAATTCATGATTCATGATTCATGATTCAATTCATGATTCATGATTCAATTCATGATTCATGATTTGATTCATGATTCATCATTTATCATTCAATTAATGATTCATTATTCAATTCATGATTCAATTTATGATTCATGATTCCTGATTCAATTCATGTTTCATGATTTAATTCATGATTCATGATTCCTTTCATGATTCATGATTCAATTCATGATTCATGATTCAATTCAAGATTCAGGATTCATGATTCAATTCATGATTCATGATTCAATTCATGATTCCTGATTCATTTCATGATTCATGATTCAATTTATGATTCAATTCATGATTCAACTTATGATTTATAATTCATGATTCAATTCATGATTCAATTCATGATTCATGATTCATGATTCAATTCATGATTCATGATTCAATTCATGAATCATGATTCGATTCATGATTTATGTTTTAATTCATGATTCAATTCTTGATTCAATTCATAACTCATTTCATGATTCATGATTCAATTCATGATTCATGATTCAATTCTTGATTTATGATTCATGATTCATGATTCAATTCATGAAACATGATTCAATTCATGATTCATGATTCATTTCATGATTCATGATTCAATTCATGATTCATTTCATGATTCATGATTTAATTCATGATTGAATTCATGATTCAATTTATGATTCATAATTCATGATTCAATTCATGATTCAATTCATGATTCATGATTCATGATTCAATTCATGATTCATGATCCAATTCATGTTTCATGATTCAATGCATGATTCAATTCTTGATTCAATTCATAATTCAATTCATGATTCATGATTCAATTCATGATTCAATTCATGATTTATGATTCAATTCATGATTTATTTCATGATTCATGATTCGATTCATGATTCATGATTCAATTCATGATTTAATTCATGATTTATGATTCAATTCATGATTCATGATTCATGATTGAATTCATGATTCATAATTCATGATTCATGATTCGATTTATAATTCATGATTCAATTCATGATGCATGATTCAATTTGTGATTCATGATTTAATTCATGATTCATGATTCATTTCATGATTCATTTCATGATTCATGATTCATGATTCAATTCATGATTCATGAGTCAATTCATGACTCATGATTCATTTCATGATTCATGATTTAATTCATGATTCAATTCATGATTCAATTTATGATTCATAATTCATGATTCAATTCATGATTCAATTCATGATTCATGATTCATGATTCAATTCATGATTCATGATTCAATTCATGATTCATGATTCAATGCATGATTCAATTCTTGATTCAATTCATAATTCAATTCATGATTCATGATTCAATTCATGATTCGATTCATGATTCATGATACGATATATGATTCATGATTAAATTCATGATTCATAATTTATGATTCAATTCATGATTCATGATTCATGATTCAATTCATGATTCGATTCATGATTCATGATTCAATTTATGATTCATGATTTATTTTATGATTCAATTCATGGTTCATGAATCTTGAATCAATTCATGATTTATTTCATGATTCATGATTCGATTCATGATTCATGATTCAAAATTCAATTCATGATTCAATTCAGGATTTATGATTCAATTCATGATTCATGATTCATTTCATGATTCATTTCATGATTCATGATTCGATTTATGATTCATGATTCAATTCATGATGCATGATTCAATTCGTGATTCATGATTCAATTCATGATTCATGATTCATTTTATGATTCATTTCATGATGCATGATTCGATTCATGATTTATGATTCAATTCATGATTCATGATTCGAATTATGATTCATGATCCAATTCATGATTCAATTCATGATTTATTTCATGATTCATGATTCGATTCATGATTCATGATTCAATTCTTGATTTATGATTCATGATTCATGATTTAATTCATGATTTATAATTCAATTCATGATTCATGATTCAATTCTTGATTTATGATTCATGATTCATGATTTAATTCATGATTCATAATTCAATTCATGATTCATGATTCGATTCATGATTCATGTTTAAATTCATGATTCAATTCATGATTCATTTCATGATTCATGATTGAATTTATGATTCATGATTCAATCCATGATTCATGATTCGATTCATGATTCATGATTCAATTCATGATTCATGATTCATTTCATGATTCTTTTCATGATTCATGATTTAATTCATGATTCATGATTCATGATTCAATTCATGATTAATGATTCAATTCATGATTCATGATTCATTTTATGATTCATGATTCATGATTCAATTCATCATTCATGATTCATGATTCAATTCATGATTCAATACATGATTCATGATTCGATTCATGATTCATAATTCAATTCATGATTCATGATTCATGATTCAATTCATGATTCGATTCATGATTCATGATTCAATTCATGATTCATGATTCAATTCATGATTCATGATTCATGATTCAATTCATTATTCATGATTCAATTCATGATTCATGATTCATGATTCAATTCATGATTCATGATTTATGATTAAATTCATGATTCGATTCATGATTCATAATTCGATATATGATTCATGATTCATGATTCAATTCATGATTCGATTCATGATTCATGATTCAATTCATCATTCATGATTCATGATTCAATTCATGATTCAATACATGATTCATGATTCGATTCATGATTCATAATTCAATTCCTGATTTATGATCCAAGATTCAATTCATGATTCGATTCATGATTCATGATTGAATTTATGATTCATGATTCAATCCATGATTCATGATTCGATTCATGATTCATGATTCAATTCATGATTCATGATTCATTTCATGATTCTTTTCATGATTCATGATTTAATTCATGATTCATGATTCATGATTCAATTCATGATTAATGATTCAATTCATGATTCATGATTCATTTTATGATTCATGATCCATGATTCAATTCATGAATCATGATTCAATTCATCATTCATGATTCAATTCATGATTCGATTTATGATTCATGATTCAATTCATGAATCATGTCTCATGATTCAATTCATGATTCATGATTCAATTCATGATTCATGATTCAATTCATCATTCATGATTCATGATTCAATTCATGATTCAATACATGATTCATGATTCGATTCATGATTCATAATTCAATTCATGATTCATGATTCATGATTCAATTCATGATTCGATTCATGATTCATGATTCAATTCATGATTCATGATTCAATTCATGATTCATGATTCATGATTCAATTCATTATTCATGATTCAATTCATGATTCATGATTCATGATTCAATTCATGATTCATGATTTATGATTAAATTCATGATTCGATTCATGATTCATAATTCGATATATGATTCATGATTCATGATTCAATTCATGATTCGATTCATGATTCATGATTCAATTCATCATTCATGATTCATGATTCAATTCATGATTCAATACATGATTCATGATTCGATTCATGATTCATAATTCAATTCCTGATTCATGATCCAAGATTCAATTCATGATTCGATTCATGATTCATGATTCAATTCATGATTCATGATTCAATTCATGATTCATGATTCATGATTCAATTCATTATTCATGATTCAATTCAAGATTCATGATGCATGATTCAATTCATGATTCATGATTTATGATTAAATTCATGATTCGATTGATGATTCATAATTCGATATATGATTCATGATTAAATTCATGATTCATGTTTTATGATTCAATTCATGATTCATGATTCATGATTCAATTCATGATTCATGACTCATGATTTAATTCATGATTCATGATTCAATTCATCATTCATGATTCAATTCATCATTCATGATTCATGATTCAATTCATGATTCAATACATGATTCATGATTCGATTCATGATTCATAATTCAATTCATGATTCATGATTCTTGATTCAATTCATGATTCGATTCATGATTCATGATTCAATTCATGATTCATGATTCAATTCATTATTCATGATTCAATTCATGATTCATGATTCATGATTCAATTCATGATTCATGATTTATGATTAAATTCATGATTCGATTCATGATTCATAATTCTATATATGATTCATGATTCATGATTTAATTCATGATTCGATTCATGATTCATGATTCAATTCATGATTCGATTCATGATTCAGGATTCAATTCATCATTCATGATTCATGATTCAATTCATGATTCAATACATGATTCATGATTCGATTCATGATTCATAATTCAATTCATGATTCATGATTCAATTCATGATTCGATTCATGATTCATGATTCAATTCATGATTCATGATTCATGATTCAATTCATTATTCATGATTCAATTCATGATTCATGATTCATAATTCAATTCATGATTTATGATTTATGATTAAATTCATGTTTCGATTCATTATTCATAATTCGATATATGATTTATGATTAAATTCATGATTCATGTTTCATGATTCAATTCATGATTCATGATTCATGATTCAATTCATGATTCATGATTCGATTCATGATTAATGATTAAATTCTTGATTCATGATTCGATTCATGATTCATGATTACATTTATGGTTCATGAATCTTGATTCAATTTATGATTTATTTCATGATTCATGATTCGATTCATGATTCATGATTTATGATTCAATTCATGATTCATGATTCGATTCATGATTCATGATTCGATTCATGATTCATGATTAAATTCATGATTCATGTTTTATAATTCAATTCATGATTCATGATTCATGATTCAATTCATGATTTGATTTATGATTCATGATTCATTATTCAATTCATGATTCATGATTCGATTCATGATTCATGATTCAATTCTTGATTCATGATTCGATTCATGATTCATGATTACATTTATGGTTCATGAATCTTGATTTAATTTATGATTTATTTCATAATTCATGATTAAATTCATAATTCATGATTCATGATTCATGATTCATGATTCATGATTCGATTTATAATTCATGATTCAATTCATGATGCATGATTCAATTTGTGATTCATGATTTAATTCATGATTCATGATTCATTTCATGATTCATTTCATGATTCATGATTCATGATTCAATTCATGATTCATGAGTCAATTCATGATTCATGATTCATGATTCAATGTATGATTCATGATTCAATTCATGATTCATGATTCAATGCATGATTCAATTCTTGATTCAATTCATAATTCAATTCATGATTCATGATTCAATTCATGATTCAATTCATGATTTATGATTCAATTCATGATTTATTTCATGATTCATGATTCGATTCATGATTCATGATTCAATTCATGATTCAATTCATGATTTATGATTCAATTCATGATTCATGATTCATGATTAAATTCATGATTCATGATTCATGATTCATGATTCAATTTATAATTCATGATTCAATTCATAATGCATGATTCAATTTGTGATTCATGATTTAATTCATAATTCATGATTCATTTCATGATTCATGATTCATGATTCAATTCACGATTCATGAGTCAATTCATGATTCATGATACATTTCATGATTCATGATTTAATTCATGATTCAATTCATGATTCAATTTATGATTCATAATTCATGATTCAATTCATGATTCATGATTCATGATTCAATTCATGATTCATGATTCAATTCATGATTCATGATTCAATGCATGATTCAATTTTTGATTCAATTCATAATTCAATTCATGATTCATGATTCAATTCATGATTCGATATATGATTCATGATTAAATTCATGATTCATAATTTATGATTCAATTCATGATTCATGATTCAATTCATGATTCGATTCATGATTCATGATTAAATTCATGATTCATGATTTGATTCATGATTCATGATTCAATTTTTAATTCATGATTCGATTCATGATTCATGATTAAATTTATGATTCATGATTTATGATTCAATTCATGATTCATGATTTATTTCATGATTCAATTCATGGTTCATGAATCTTGATTCAATTCATGATTTATTTCATGATTCATGATTCGATTCATGATTCATGATTCATGATTCAATTCATGATTCAATTCATTATTTATTTCATGATTCATGATTCGATTTATGATTCATGATTCAAAATTCAATTCATGATTCAATTCAGGATTTATGAGTCAATTCATGATTCATGATTCATTTCATGATTCATTTCATGATTCATGATTCGATTTATGATTCATGATTCAATTCATGATGCATAATTCAATTCGTGATTCATGATTCAATTCATGATTCATGATTCATTTCATTATTCATTTCATGATTCATGATTCGATTTATGATTCATGATTCATTTTATGATTCATGATTCAATTCATGATTCAATTCATGATTCATTTCATGATTCATGATTCAATTCATTATTCAATTCATGATTCAATTTATGATTCATGATTCAATTCAAGATTAATGGTTCATGATTCAATTCATGATTCATGATTCAATTCATGATTCATGATTCATTTCATGATTCATGATTCAATTCATGATTCAATTCATGATTCAACTTATGATTTATAATTCATGATTCAATTCATGATTCAATTCATGATTCATGATTCATGATTTAATTCATGATTCATGATTCAATTCATGAATCATGATTCGATTCATGATTTATGTTTCAATTCATGATTCAATTCTTGATTCAATTCATAATTCAATTCATGATTCGATTCATGATTCATGTTTGAATTCATGATTCAATTCATGATTCATTTCATGATTCATGATTCAATTCATGATTCATGATTCGATTCATGATTCATGATTCATGATTCAATTCATGATTCATGATTCGATTTATGATTCATGATTCAATTCATGATTCATGAATCAATTCAAAATTCATGATTCAATTCATGATTCATTTCATGATTCATGATTCAATTCATGATTCATGATTCAATTCATGATTCATGATTTGATTCATGATTCATCATTTATCATTCCATTAATGATTCATTATTCAATTCATGATTCAACTTATGATTCATGATTCCTGATTCAATTCATGATTCATGATTCAGTTCATGATTCATGATTCCTTTCATGATTCATGATTCAATTCATGATTCATGATTCAATTCAAGATTCATGATTCATGATTCAATTCATGATTCATGATTCAATTCATGATTCTTGATTCATTTCATGATTCATGATTCAATTTATGATTCAATTCATGATTCAACTTATGATTTATAATTCATGATTCAATTCATGATTCAATTCATGATTCATGATTCATCATTCAATTCATGAATCATGATTCAATTCATGATTTATGTTTCAATTCATGATTCAATTCTTGATTCAATTCATAATTCATTTCATTATTCATGATTCAATTCATGATTCATGATTCAATTCTTGATTTATGATTCATGATTCATGATTCAATTCATGATACATGATTCAATTCATGATTCATGATTCATTTCATGATTCATGATTCAATTCATGATTCATTTCATGATTCATGATTTAATTCATGATTGAATTCATGATTCAATTTATGATTCATAATTCATGATTCAATTCATGATTCAATTCATGATTCATGATTCATGATTCAATTCATGATTCATGATTCAATTCATGATTCATGATTCAATGCATGATTCAATTCTTGATTCAATTCATAATTCAATTCATGATTCATGATTCAATTCATGATTCAATTCATGATTTATAATTCAATTCATGATTTATTTCATGATTCATGATTCGATTCATGATTCATGATTCAATTCAAGATTCAATTCATGATTTATGATTCAATTCATGATTCATGATTCATGATTTAATTCATGATTCATGATTCATGATTCGATTTATAATTCATGATTCAATTCATGATGTATGATTCAATTTGTGATTCATGATTTAATTCATGATTCATGATTCATTTCATGATTCATTTCATGATTCATGATTCATGATTCAATTCATGATTCATGAGTCAATTCATGATTCAGGATTCATTTCATGATTCATGATTTAATTCATGATTCAATTCATGATTCAATTTATGATTCATAATTCATGATTCAATTCATGATTCAATTCATGATTCATGATTCAATTCATGATTCATGATTCAATTCATGATTCATGATTCAATGCATGATTCAATTCTTGATTCAATTCATAATTCAAATAATAATTTATGATTCAATTCATGATTCATGATTCATGATTCAATTAATGATTCGAATCATGATTCATGATTCAATTCATGATTCATGATTTGATTCATGATTCATGATTCAATTTTTAATTCATGATTCGATTCATGATTCATGATTAAATTTAAGATTCATGATTTATGATTCAATTCATGATTCATGATTTATTTTATGATTCAATTCATGGTTCATGAATCTTGATTCAATTCATGATTTATTTCATGATTCATGATTCGATTCATGATTCATGATTCAAAATTCAATTCATGATTCAATTCAGGATTTATGATTTATTTCATAATTCATTTCATGATTCATGATTCGATTTATGATTCATGATTCATTTCATGATGCATGATTCAATTCATGATTCATGGTTCAATTCATGATTCATGATTCATTTAATGATTCATTTCATGATTCATGATTCGATTTATGATTCATGATTCAATTCATGATGCATGATTCAATTCGTGATTCCTGATTCAATTCATGATTCATGGTTCAATTCATGATTCATGGTTCAATTCATGATTCATGATTCATTTCATGATTCATTTCATGATTCATGATTCCATTTATGATTCATGATTCAATTGATGATGCATGATTCAATTCATGATTCATGATTTATTTCATGATTCAATTCATGGTTCATGAATCTTGATTCAATTCATGATTTATTTCATGATTCATGATTCGATTCATGATTCATGATTTAATTCATGATTCAATTCATGATTTATTTCATGATTCATGATTCGATTCATGATTCATGATTCAATTCTTGATTTATGATTCATGATTCATGATTTAATTCATGATTTATAATTCAATTCATGATTCATGATTCAATTCTTGATTTATGATTCATGATTCATGATTTAATTCATGATTCATAATTCAATTCATGATTCATGATTCGATTCATGATTCATGTTTGAATTCATGATTCATTTCATGATTCATGATTCAATTCATGATTCGATATATGATTCATGATTAAATTCATGATTCATAATTTATGATTCAATTCATGATTCATGATTCATGATTCGATTCATGATTAGATTCATGATTCATGATTCAATTCATGATTCATGATTTGATTCATGATTCATGATTCAATTTTTAATTCATGATTCGATTCATGATTCATGATTACATTTATGATTCATGATTTATGATTCAATTCATGATTCATGATTTATTTCATGATTCAATTCATGGTTCATGAATCTTGATTCAATTCATGATTTATTTCATGATTCATGATTCGATTCATGATTCATGATACATGATTCAATTCATGATTCAATTCATTATTTATTTCATGATTCATGATTCGATTTATGATTCATGATTCAAAATTCAATTCATGATTCAATTCAGGATTTATGATTCAATTCATGATTCATGATTCATTTCATGGTTCATTTCATGATTCATGATTCGATTTATGATTCATGATTCAATTCATGATGCATGATTCAATTCGTGATTCATGATTCAATTCATGATTCATGATTCATTTCATGATTCATTTCATGATTCATGATTCGATTTATGATTCATGATTCAATTCATGATTCATGATTCATTTTATGATTCATGATTCAATTCATGATTTATGATTCAATTCATGATTCATGATTCGATTCATGATTCATGATTCAATTCATGATCCATGATTCGAATTATGATTCATGATTAAATTCATGATTCATGATTTATGATTCAATTCATGATTCATGATTTATTTCATGATTCAATTCATGGTTCATGAATCTTGATTCAATTCATGATTTATTTCATGATTCATGATTCGATTCATGATTCATGATTCATGATTCAATTCATGATTCAATTCATGATTTATTTCATGATTCATGATTCGATTCATGATTCATGATTCAATTCTTGATTTATGATTCATGATTTAATTCATGATTCATGATTCAATTCATGATTCATGAATTATGATTCAATTCATGATTCAATTCATGATTCAATTCATGATTTATTTCATAATTCATTATTCGATTCATGATTCAATTCATGATTCAATTCATGATTTATGATTAAATTCATGATTCATGATTCATGATTTAATTCCTGATTCATGATTCAATTCATGATTCAATTCATGATGCATGATTCAATTCGTGATTCATGATTCAATTCATGATTCATGATTCATTTCATGATTCATTTCATGATTCATGATTCCTGATTCAATTCATGATTCATGATACAATACATGATTAATGATTCATTTCATGATTCATGATTAAATTCATGATTCAATTTATGATTCATAATTCATGATTCAATTCATGATTCAATTTATGATTCATGATTCATGATTCAATTCATGATTCATGATTCATGATTCGATTCATGTTTCATGATTCAATTCATGATTCATGATTCAATTCATGATTCGTGATTCATGATTCATGATTCAATTCATGATTCATGATTCGATTCATGATTCATGATTCATGAATCAATTCATGATTCATGATTCGATTTATGATTCATGATTCAATTCATGATTCATGATTCAATTCATGATTCATGATTCATTTCATGATTCATTTCATGATTCATGATTGAATTCAAAATTCATGATTCAATTCATGATTCATTTTATGATTCAACTTATGATTTATAATTCATGATTCAATTCATGATTCAATTCATGATTCATAATTCATGATTCAATTCATGATTCATGATTGAATTCATGATTCATGATTTGATTCATAATTCATCATTCATCATTCAATTCATGATTCATGATTCAATTCATGATTCAATTTATGATTCATGATTCCTGATTCAATTCATGATTCATGGTTCAATTCATGATTCATGATTCATTTCATGATTCATGATTCAATTCATGATTCAATTCATGATTCAATTTATGATTCATGATTCAATTCAAGATTCATGGTTCATGATTCAATTCATGATTCATGATTCAATTCATGATTCATGATTCATTTCATGATTCATGATTCAATTCATGATTCAATTCATGATTCAACTTATGATTTATAATTCATGATTCAATTCATGATTCAATTCATGATTCATGATTCATGATTCAATTCATGATTCATGATTTAATTCATGAATCATGATTTGATTCATGATTTATGTTTCAATTCATGATTCAATTCTTGATTCAATTCATAATTCAATTCATGATTCGATTCATGATTCATGTTTGAATTCATGATTCAATTCATGATTCATTTCATGATTCATGATTCAATTCATGATTCATGATTCGATTCATGATTCATGATTCATGATTCAATTCATGATTCATGATTCGATTTATGATTCATGATTCAATTCATGATTCATGATTCAATTCATGATTCATGATTTAATTCAAAATTCATAAATCAATTCATGATTCATTTCATGATTCATGATTCATGATTCATTTCATGATTCAATTCATGATTCAACTTATGATTTATAATTCATGATTCAATTCATTGATTTCAATTCATGATTCATGATTCATTATTCAATTCATGATTCATGATTCAATTCATGATTCATGATTTGATTCATAAATCATCATTTATCATTCAATTAATGATTCATTATTCAATTCATGATTCAATTTATGATTCAAGATTCCTGATTCAATTCATGATTCATGATTCAATTCATGATTCATGATTCCTTTCATGATTCATGATTCAATTCATGATTCATGATTCAATTCAAGATTCATGATTCATGATTCAATTCATGATTCATGATTCAATTCATGATTCTTGATTCATTTCATGTTTCATGATTCAATTTATGATTCAATTCATGATTCAACTTATGATTTATAATTCATGATTCAATTCATGATTCAATTCATGATTCATGATTCATGATTCAATTCATGATTCATGTTTCAATTCATGATTCAATTCTTGATTCAATTCATAATTCATTTCATGATTCATGATTCAATTCATGATTCATGATTCAATTCTTGATTTATGATTCATGATTCATGATTCAATTCATGATTCATGATTCATTTCATGATTCATGATTCAATTCATGATTCATTTCATGATTCATGATTTAATTCATGATTGAATTCATGATTTAATTTATGATTCATAATTCATGATTCAATTCATAATTCAATTCATGATTCATTTCATGATTCATGATTCAATTCATGATTCATGATTCAATGCATGATTCAATTCTTGATTCAATTCATAATTCAATTCATGATTCATGATTCAATTCATGATTCAATTCATGATTTATGATTCAATTCAAGATTTATTTCATGATTTATGATTCGATTCATGATTCATGATTCAATTCATGATTCAATTCATGATTTATGATTCAATTCATGATTCATGATTCATGATTTAATTCATGATTCATGATTCATGATTCGATTTATAATTCATGATTCAATTCATGATGCATGATTCAATTTGTGATTCATGATTTAATTCATGATTCATGATTCATTTCATGATTCATTTCATGATTCATGATTCATGATTCAATTCATGATTCATGAGTCAATTCATGATTCATGATTCATTTCATGATTCATGATTCAATTCATGATTCAATTTATGATTCATAATTCATGATTCAATTCATGATTCAATTCATGATTCATGATTCATGATTCAATTCATGATTCATGATTCAATTCATGATTCATGATTCAATGCATGATTCAATTCTTGATTCAATTCATAATTCAATTCATGATTCATGATTCAATTCATGATTCGATTCATGATTCATGATACGATATATGATTCATGATTAAATTCATGATTCATATTTTTATGATTCAATTCATGATTCATGATTCATGATTCAATTCATGATTCCATTCATGATTCATGATTAAATTTATGATTCATGATTTATGATTCAATTCATGATTCATGATTTATTTCATGATTCAATTCATGGTTCATGAATCTTGATTCAATTCATGATTTATTTCATGATTCATGATTCGATTCATGATTCATGATTCAATTCATGATTCAATTCATTATTTATTTCATGATTCATGATTCGATTTATGATTCATGATTCAAAATTCAATTCATGATTCAATTCAGGATTTATGATTCAATTCATGATTCATGATTCATTTCATGATTCATTTCATGATTCATGATTCGATTTATGATTCATGATTCAATTCATGATGCATGATTCAATTCGTGATTCATGATTCAATTCATGATTCATGATTCATTTCATGATTCATTTCATGATTCATGATTCGATTTATGATTCATGATTCAATTCATGATTCATGATTCATTTTATGATTCATGATTCAATTCATGATTCGATTCATGATTTATGATTCAATTCATGATTCATGATTCGATTCATGATTCATGATTCAATTCATGATCCATGATTCGAATTATGATTCATGATTAAATTCATGATTCATGATTTATGATTCAATTCATGATTCATGATTTATTTCATGATTCAATTCATGGTTCATGAATCTTGATTCAATTCATGATTTATTTCATGATTCATGATTCGATTCATGATTCATGATTCAATTCTTGATTTATGATTCATGATTTAATTCATGATTCATGATTCAATTCATGATTCATGATTTGATTCATGATTCATGATTCAATTCATGATTCATGAATTATGATTCAATTCATGGTTCATGAATCTTTATTCAATTCATGATTTATTTCATGATTCATGATTCGATTCATGATTCATGATTCATGATTCAATTCATGATTCAATTCATGATTTATTTCATAATTCATTATTCGATTCATGATTCAATTCATGATTCAATTCATGATTTATGATTCAATTCATGATTCATGATTCATGATTTAATTCCTGATTCATGATTCATGATTCATGATTCGATTTATAATTCATGATTCAATTCATGATGCATGATTCAATTCGTGATTCATGATTCAATTCATGATTCATGATTCATTTTATGATTCAATTCATGATTCATGATTCATGATTTAATTCCTGATTCATGATACAATACATGATTAATGATTCATTTCATGATTCATGATTAAATTCATGATTCAATTCATGATTCCATTTATGATTCATAATTCATGATTCAATTCATGATTCAATTTATGATTCATGATTCATGATTCAATTCATGATTCATGATTCATGATTCGGTTCATGTTTCATGATTCAATTCATGATTCATGATTCAATTCATGATTCGTGATTCAATTCATGATGCATGATTCAATTCGTGATTCATGATTCAATTCATGATTCATGATTCATTTCATGATTCATTTCATGATTCATGATTCCTGATTCAATTCATGATTCATGATACAATACATGATTAATGATTCATTTCATGATTCATGATTAAATTCATGATTCAATTCATGATTCCATTTATGATTCATAATTCATGATTCAATTCATGATTCAATTTATGATTCATGATTCATGATTCAATTCATGATTCATGATTCATGATTCGGTTCATGTTTCATGATTCAATTCATGATTCATGATTCAATTCATGATTCGTGATTCATGATTCATGATTCAATTCATGATTCATGATTCGATTCATGATTCATGATTCATGATTCGATTTATGATTCAATTCATGATTCATGATTAAATTCATGATTCATATTTTTATGATTCAATTCATGATTCATGATTCATGATTCAATTCATGATTCGATTCATGATTCATGATTAAATTTCTGATTCATGATTTATGATTCAATTCATGATTCATGATTTATTTCATGATTCAATTCATGGTTCATGAATCTTGATTCAATTCATGATTTATTTCATGATTCATGATTCGATTCATGATTCATGATTCAATTCATGATTCAATTCATTATTTATTTCATGATTCATGATTCGATTTATGATTCATGATTCAAAATTCAATTCATGATTCAATTCAGGATTTATGATTCAATTCATGATTCATGATTCATTTCATGATTCATTTCATGATTCATGATTCGATTTATGATTCATGATTCAATTCATGATGCATGATTCAATTCGTGATTCATGATTCAATTCATGATTCATGATTCATTTCATGATTCATTTCATGATTCATGATTCGATTTATGATTCATGATTCAATTCATGATTCATGATTCATTTTATGATTCATGATTCAATTCATGATTCGATTCATGATTTATGATTCAATTCATGATTCATGATTTCGATTCATGATTCATGATTCAATTCATGATCCATGATTCGAATTATGATTCATGATTAAATTCATGATTCATGATTTATGATTCAATTCATGATTCATGATTTATTCATGATTCAATTCATGGTTCATGAATCTTGATTCAATTCATGATTTATTTCATGATTCATGATTCGATTCATGATTCATGATTCATGATTCAATTCATGATTCAATTCATGATTTATTTCATGATTCATGATTCGATTCATGATTCATGATTCAATTCTTGATTTATGATTCATGATTTAATTAATGATTCATGATTCAATTCATGATTCATGATTTGATTCATGATTCATGATTCAATTCATGATTCATGAATTATGATTCAATTCATGGTTCATGAATCTTTATTCAATTCATGATTTATTTCATGATTCATGATTCGATTCATGATTCATGATTCATGATTCAATTCATGATTCAATTCATGATTTATTTCATAATTCATTATTCGATTCATGATTCAATTCATGATTCAATTCATGATTTATGATTCAATTCATGATTCATGATTCATGATTTAATTCCTGATTCATGATTCATGATTCATGATTTGATTTATAATTCATGATTCAATTCATGATGCATGATTCAATTCGTGATTCATGATTCAATTCATGATTCATGATTCATTTCATGATTCATTTCATGATTCATGATTCCTGATTCAATTCATGATTCATGATACAATACATGATTAATGATTCATTTCATGATTCATGATTAAATTCATGATTCAATTCATGATTCCATTTATGATTCATAATTCATGATTCAATTCATGATTCAATTTATGATTCATGATTCATGATTCAATTCATGATTCATGATTCATGATTCGGTTCATGTTTCATGATTCAATTCATGATTCATGATTCAATTCATGATTCGTGATTCATGATTCATGATTCAATTCATGATTCATGATTCGATTCATGATTCATGATTCATGATTCGATTTATGATTCATGATTCAATTCATGATGCATGATTCAATTCGTGATTCATGATTCAATTCATGATTCATGATTCATTTCATGATTCATTTCATGATTCATGATTCGATTTATGATTTATGATTCAATTCATGATTCATGATTCATTTTATGATTCATGATTCAATTCATGATTCGATTCATGATTTATGATTCAATTCATGATTCATGATTCGATTCATGATTCATGATTCAATTCATGATCCATGATTCGAATTATGATTCATGATTAAATTCATGATTCATGATTTATGATTCAATTCATGATTCATGATTTATTTCATGATTCAATTCATGGTTCATGAATCTTGATTCAATTCATGATTTATTTCATGATTCAGGATTCGATTCATGATTCATGATTCATGATTCAATTCATGATTCAATTCATGATTTATTTCATGATTCATGATTCGATTCATGATTCATGATTCAATTCTTGATTTATGATTCATGATTTAATTCATGATTCATGATTCAATTCATGATTCATGATTTGATTCATGATTCATGATTCAATTCATGATTCATGATTCAATTCTTGAATCATGATTAATGATTCAAATTATGATTCATGATTCAATTCATGATTCATGAATTATGATTCAATTCATGGTTCATGAATCTTTATTCAATTCATGATTTATTTCATGATTCATGATTCGATTCATGATTCATGATTCATGATTCAATTCATGATTCAGTTCATGATTTATTTCATAATTCATTATTCGATTCATGATTCAATTCATGATTCAATTCATGATTTATGATTCAATTCATGATTCATGATTCATGATTTAATTCCTGATTCATGATTCATGATTCGATTTATAATTCATGATTCAATTCATGATGCATGATTCAATTCGTGATTCATGATTCAATTCATGATTCATGATTCATTTCATGATTCATTTCATGATTCATTTCATGATTCATGATTCCTGATTCAATTCATGATTCATGATACAATACATGATTAATGATTCATTTCATGATTCATGATTAAATTCATGATTCAATTCATGATTCAATTTATGATTCATAATTCATGATTCAATTCATGATTCAATTTATGATTCATGATTCATGATTCAATTCATGATTCATGATTCATGATTCGATTCATGTTTCATGATTCAATTCATGATTCATGATTCAATTCATGATTCGTGATTCATGATTCATGATTCAATTCATGATTCATGATTCGATTCATGATTCATGATTCATGATTCAATTCATGATTCATGATTCGATTTATGATTCATGATTCAATTCATGATTCATGATTCAATTCATGATACATGATTCATTTCATGATTCATTTCATGATTCATGATTGAATTCAAAATTCATGATTCAATTCATGATTCATTTTATGATTCAACTTATGATTTATAATTCATGATTCAATTCATGATTCAATTCATGATTCATAATTCATGATTCAATTCATGATTCATGATTGAATTCATGATTCATGATTTGATTCATAATTCATCATTCATCATTCAATTCATGATTCATGATTCAATTCATGATTCAATTTATGATTCATGATTCCTGATTCAATTCATGATTCATGATTCAATTCATGATTCATGATTCATTTCATGATTCATGATTCAATTCATGATTCAATTCATGATTCAATTTATGATTCATGATTCAATTCAAGATTCATGGTTCATGATTCAATTCATGATTCAATTCATGATTCATGATTCATTTCATGATTCATGATTCAATTCATGATTCAATTCATGATTCAACTTATGATTTATAATTCATGATTCAATTCATGATTCAATTCATGATTCATGATTCATGATTCAATTCATGATTCATGATTCAATTCATGAATCATGATTCGATTCATGATTTATGTTTCAATTCATGATTCAATTCTTGATTCAATTCATAATTCAATTCATGATTCGATTCATGATTCATGTTTGAATTCATGATTCAATTCATGATTCATTTCATGATTCATGATTCAATTCATGATTCATGATTCGATTCATGATTCATGATTCATGATTCAATTCATGATTCATGATTCGATTTATGATTCATGATTCAATTCATGATTCATGATTCAATTCATGATTCATGATTCAATTCAAAATTCATAAATCAATTCATGATTCATTTCATGATTCATGATTCATGATTCATTTCATGATTCAATTCATGATTCAACTTATGATTTATAATTCATGATTCAATTCATGATTCAATTCATGATTCATGATTCATTATTCAATTCATGATTCATGATTCAATTCATGATTCATGATTTGATTCATAAATCATCATTTATCATTAAATTAATGATTCATTATTCAATTCATGATTCAATTTATGATTCATGATTCCTGATTCAATTCATGATTCATGATTCAATTCATGATTCATGATTCCTTTCATGATTCATGATTCAATTCATGATTCATGATTCAATTCATGATTCATGATTCAATTCATGATTCTTGATTCATGATTCAATTCATGATTCATGATTCAATTCATGATTCTTGATTCATTTCATGATTCATGATTCAATTTATGATTCAATTCATGATTCAACTTATGATTTATAATTCATGATTCAATTCATGATTCAATTCATGATTCATGATTCATGATTCAATTCTTGATTCATGTTTCAATTCATGATTCAATTCTTGATTCAATTCATAATTCATTTCATGATTCATGATTCAATTCTTGATTTATGATTCATGATTCATGATTCAATTCATGATACATGATTCAATTCATGATTCATGATTCATTTCATGATTCATGATTCAATTCATGATTCATTTCATGATTCATGATTTAATTCATGATTGAATTCATGATTTAATTTATGATTCATAATTCATGATTCAAATTATGATTCAATTCATGATTCATGATTCATGATTCAATTCATGATTCATGATTCAATTCATGATTCATGATTCAATGCATGATTCAATTCTTGATTCAATTCATAATTCAATTCATGATTCATGATTCAATTCATGATTCAATTCATGATTTATGATTCAATTCAAGATTTATTTCATGATTCATGATTCGATTCATGATTCATGATTCAATTCGTGAATCATGATTCAATTCATGATTCATGATTCATTTCATGATTCATTTCATGATTCATGATTCCTGATTCAATTCATGATTCATGATACAATACATGATTAATGATTCATTTCATGATTCATGATTAAATTCATGATTCAATTCATGATTCAATTTATGATTCATAATTCATGATTCAATTCATGATTCAATTTATGATTCATGATTCATGATTCAATTCATGATTCATGATTCGATTCATGTTTCATGATTCAATTCATGATTCATGATTCAATTCATGATTCGTGATTCATGATTCATGATTCAATTCATGATTCATGATTCGATTCATGATTCATGATTCATGATTCAATTCATGATTCATGATTCGATTTATGATTCATGATTCAATTCATGATTCATGATTCATTTCATGATTCATTTCATGATTCATGATTGAATTCAAAATTCATGATTCAATTCATGATTCATTTTATGATTCAACTTATGATTTATAATTCATGATTCAATTCATGATTCAATTCATGATTCATAATTCATGATTCAATTCATGATTCATGATTGAATTCATGATTCATGATTTGATTCATAATTCATCATTCATCATTCAATTCATGATTCATGATTCAATTCATGATTCAATTTATGATTCATGATTCCTGATTCAATTCATGATTCATGATTCAATTCATGATTCATGATTCATTTCATGATTCATGATTCAATTCATGATTCAATTCATGATTCAATTTATGATTCATGATTCAATTCAAGATTCATGGTTCATGATTCAATTCATGATTCATGATTCGATTCATGATTCATTTCATGATTCATGATTCAATTCATGATTCAATTCATGATTCAACTTATGATTTATAATTCATGATTCAATCATGATTCAATTCATGATTCATGATTCAATTCATGATTCATGATTCAATTCATGAATCATGATTCGATTCATGATTTATGTTTCAATTCATGATTCAATCTTGATTCAATTCATAATTCAATTCATGATTCGATTCATGATTCATGTTTGAATTCATGATTCAATTCATGATTCATTTCATGATTCATGATTCAATTCATGATTCATTTCATGATTCATGATTCAATTCATGATTCATGATTCGATCATGATTCATGATTCATGATTCAATTCATGATTCATGATTCGATTTATGATTCATGATTCAATTCATGATTCATGATTCAATTCATGATTCATGATTTAATTCAAAATTCATAAATCAATTCATGATTCATTTCATGATTCATGATTCATGATTCATTTCATGATTCAATTCATGATTCAACTTATGATTTATAATTCATGATTCAATTCATGATTCAATTCATGATTCATGATTCATTATTCAATTCATGATTCATGATTCAATTCATGATTCATGATTCAATTCAAGATTCATGATTCATGATTCAATTCATGATTCATGATTCAATTCATGATTCTTGATTCATGATTCAATTCATGATTCATGATTCAATTCATGATTCTTGATTCATTTCATGATTCATGATTCAATTTATGATTCAATTCATGATTCAACTTATGATTTATAATTCATGATTCAATTCATGATTCAATTCATGATTCATGTTTTAATTCATGATTCAATTCTTGATTCAATTCATAATTCATTTCATGATTCATGATTCAATTCATGATTCATGATTCAATTCTTGATTTATGATTCATGATTCATGATTCAATTCATGATACATGATTCAATTCATGATTCATGATTCATTTCATGATTCATGATTCAATTCATGATTCATTTCATGATTCATGATTTAATTCATGATTGAATTCATGATTTAATTTATGATTCATAATTCATGATTCAAATTATGATTCAATTCATGATTCATGATTCATGATTCAATTCATGATTCATGATTCAATTCATGATTCATGATTCAATGCATGATTCAATTCTTGATTCAATTCATAATTCAATTCATGATTCATGATTCAATTCATGATTCAATTCATGATTTATGATTCAATTCAAGATTTATTTCATGATTCATGATTCGATTCATGATTCATGATTCAATTCATGATTCAATTCATGATTTATGATTCAATTCATGATTCATGATTCATGATTTAATTCATGATTCATGATTCATGATTCGATTTATAATTCATGATTCAATTCATGATGCATGATTCAATTTGTGATTCATGATTTAATTCATGATTCATTTCATGATTCATTTCATGATTCATGATTCATGATTCAATTCATGATTCATGAGTCAATTCATGATTCATGATTCATTTCATGATTCATGATTTAATTCATGATTCAATTCATGATTCAATTTATGATTCATAATTCATGATTCAATTCATGATTCAATTCATGATTCATGATTCAATTCATGATTCATGATTCAATTCATGATTCATGATTCAATGCATGATTCAATTCTTGATTCAATTCATAATTCAATTCATGATTCATGATTCAATTCATGATTCGATTCATGATTCATGATTCATGATACGATATATGATTCATGATTAAATTCATGATTCATATTTTATGATTCAATTCATGATTCATAATTTATGATTCAATTCATGATTCGATTCATGATTCATGATTCAATTCATGATTCATGATTTGATTCATGATTCATGATTCAATTTTAATTCATGATTCGATTCATGATTCATGATTAAATTTAAGATTCATGATTTATGATTCAATTCATAAATCATGATTTTTTTTTATGATTCAATTCATGGTTCATGAATCTTGATTCAATTCATGATTTATTTCATGATTCATGATTTGATTTATGATTCATGATTCAATTCATGATTCAATTCATTATTTATTTCATGATTCATGATTCGATTCATGATTCATGATTCAAAATTCAATTCATGATTCAATTCAGGATTTATGATTCAATTCATGATTCATGATTCATTTCATGATTCATGATTCGATTTATGATTCATGATTCAATTCATGATGCATGATTCAATTCGTGATTCATGATTCAATTCATGATTCATGATTTATTTCATGATTCATTTCATGATTCATGATTCGATTTATGATTCATGATTCAATTCATGATGCATGATTCAATTCGTGATTCCTGATTCAATTCATGATTCATGATTCAATTCATGATTCATGATTCATTTCATGATTCATGATTCAATTCATGATTCGATTCATGATTTATGATTCAATTCATGATTCATGATTCAATTCATGATTCATGATTCATGATTCGAATTATGATTCATGATTCAATTCATGATGCATGATTCAATTCGTGATTCCTGATTCAATTCAAGATTCATGATTCAATTCATGATTCATGATTCATTCATGATTCATGATTCAATTCATGATGCATGATTCGATCATGATTTATGATTCGATTCATGATTTATGATTCAATTCATGATTCATGATTTATTTCATGATTCAATTCATGGTTCATGAATCTTGATTCAATTCATGATTTATTTCATGATTCATGATGCGATTCATGATTCATGATTCAATTCATGATTCAATTAATGATTTATTTCATGATTCATGATTCGATTCATGATTCATGATTTAATTCTTGATTTATGATTCACGATTTATGATTTAATTCATGATTTATAATTCAATTCATGATTCATGATTCAATTCTTGATTTATGATTCATGATTCATGATTTAATTCATGATTCATAATTCAATTCATGATTCATGATTCGATTCATTATTCATGTTTGAATTCATGATTCAATTCATGATTCATTTCATGATTCATGATTCAATTTATGATTCATGATTCAATCCATGATTCATGATTCGATTCATGATTCATGATTCAATTCATGATTCATAATTCATTTCATGATTCATGATTTAATTCATGATTCATGATTCAATTCATGATTAATGATTCAATTCATGATTCATGATTCATTTTATGATTCATGATTCAATTCATGATTCGTGATTCAATTCATCATTCATGATTCAATTCATGATTCGATTCATGATTCATGATTCAATTCATGATTCATGACTCATGATTCAATTCATGATTCATGATTCATGATTCGAATTATGATTCATGATTAAATTCATGATTCATGATTTATGATTCAATTCATGATTCATGATTTATTTCATGATTCAATTCATGGTTCATGAATCTTGATTCAATTCATGATTTATTTCATGATTCATGATTCGATTCATGATTCATGATTCATGATTCAATTCATGATTCATGATTCAATTCATGATTCATGATTCGATTCATGATTCATGATTCAATTCTTGATTTATGATTCATGATTCATGATTTAATTCATGATTTATAATTCAATTCATGATTCATGATTCAATTCTTGATTTATGATTCATGATTCATGATTTAATTCATGATTCATAATTCAATTCATGATTCATGATTCGATTCATGATTCATGTTTGAATTCATGATTCAATTCATGATTCATTTCATGATTCATGATTCAATTTATGATTCATGATTCAATCCATGATTCATGATTCATGATTCAATTCATGATTCATGATTCATTTCATGATTCTTTTCATGATTCATGATTTAATTCAAGATTCATGATTCATGATTCAATTCATGATTAATGATTCAATTCATCATTCATGATTCATTTTATGATTCATGATTCATGATTCAATTCATCATTCATGATTCAATTCATCATTCATGACATCATTCATGATTCAATTCATGATTCGATTCATGATTCATGATTCAATTCATGATTCATGACTCATGATTCAATTCATGATTCATGATTCAATTCATACTTCATGATTCAATTCATCATTCATGATTCATGATTCAATACATGATTCATGATTCGATTCATGATTCATAATTCAATTCATGATTCATGATTCATGATTCAATTCATAATTCGATTCATGATTCATGATTCAATTCATGATTAATGATTCATGATTCAATTCATTATTCATGATTCAATTCATGATTCATGATTCATGATTCAATTCATGATTCATGATTTATGATTAAATTCATGATTCGATTCATGATTCATAATTCGATATATGATTCATGATTAAATTCATGATTCATGTTTTATGATTCAATTCATGATTCATGATTCATTATTCAATTCATGATTCATGATTCGATTCATGATTCATGATTCAATTCTTGATTCATGATTCGATTCATGATTCATGATTACATTTATGGTTCATGAATCTTGATTCAATTTATGATTTATTTCATGATTCATGATTCGATTCATGATTCATGATTTATGATTCAATTCATGATTCATGATTCATGATTCAATTCATGATTCATGATTTATGATTAAATTCATGATTCGATTCATGATTCATAATTCGATATATGATTCATGATTAAATTCATGATTCATGTTTTATGATTCAATTCATGATTCATGATTCATTATTCAATTCATGATTCATGATTCGATTCATGATTCATGATTCAATTCTTGATTCATGATTCGATTCATGATTCATGATTCCATTTATGGTTCATGAATCTTGATTCAATTTATGATTTATTTCATGATTCATGATTCGATTCATGATTCATGATTTATGATTCAATTCATGATTCATGATTCGATTCATGATTCATGATTAAATTCATGATTTATGTTTTATGATTAAATTCATGATTCATGATTCATGATTCAATTCATGATTCGATTCATGATTCATGATTCATTTTTCAATTCATGATTCATGATTCGATTCATGATTCATGATTCAATTCTTGATTCATGATTCTATTCATGATTCATGATTACATTTATGGTTCATGAATCTTGATTCAATTTATGATTTATTTCATGATTCATGATTAAATTCATGATTCATGATTCATGATTCATGATTCGATTTATAATTCATGATTCAATTCATGATGCATGATTCAAATTGTGATTCATGATTTAATTCATGATTCATGATTCATTTCATGATTCATGATTCATGATTCAATTTATGATTCATGAGTCAATTTATGATTCATGATTCATGATTCAATGCATGATTCATGATTCAATTCATGATTCATGATTCAATGCATGAATCAATTCTTGATTGAATTCATAATTCAATTCATGATTCATGATTCAACTCATGATTCAATTCATGATTTATGATTCAATTCATGATTTATGATTCAATTCATGATTTATTTCATGATTCATGATTCGATTCATGATTCAATTCATGATTCAATTCATGATTTATGATTCAATTCATGATTCATGATTCATGATTTAATTCATGATTCATGATTCATGATTCATGATTCGATTTATAATTCATGATTCAATTCATGATGCATGATTCAATTTGTGATTCATGATTTAATTCATGATTCATGATTCATTTCATGATTCATGATTCATGATTCAATTCACGATTCATGAGTCAATTCATGATTCATGATTCATTTCATGAGTCATGATTTAATTCATGATTCAATTCATGATTCAATTTATGATTCTTATTCATGATTCAATTCATGATTCAATTCATGATTCATGATTCATGATTCAATTCATAATTCATGATTCAATTCATGATTCGATATATGATTCATGATTAAATTCATGATTCATAATTTATGATTCAATTCATGATTCATGATTCATGATTCAATTCATGATTCGATTCATGATTCATGATTCAATTCATGATTCATGATTTGATTCATGATTCATGATTCAATTTTTAATTCATGATTCGATTCATGATTCATGATTCAAAATTCAATTCATGATTCAATTCAGGATTTATGATTCAAATTATGATTCATGAATTATTTCATGATTCATTTCATGATTCATGATTCGATTTATGATTCATGATTCAATTCATGATGCATGATTCAATTCGTGATTCATGATTCAATTCATGATTCATGATTCATTTCATGATTCATGATTCGATTTATGATTCATGATTCAATTCATGATGCATGATTCAATTCGTGATTCCTGATTCAATTCATGATTCATGATTCAATTCATGATTCATGATTCATTTTATGATTCATGATTCAATTCATGATTCGATTCAATTCATGATTCATGATTCGATTCGTGATTCATGATTCAATTCATGATTCGAATTATGATTCATGATTAAATTCATGATTCATGATTTATGATTCATTTCATGATTCATGATTTATTTCATGATTCAATTCATGGTTCATGAATCTTGATTCAATTCATGATTTATTTCATGATTCATGACTCGATTCATGATTCATGATTCATGATTCAATTCATGATTCAATTCATGATTTATTTCATGATTCATGATTCGATTCATGATTCATGATTCAATTCTTGATTTATGATTCATGATTTAATTCATGATTCATGATTCAATTCATGATTCATGATTCGATTCATGATTCATGATTCAATTCATGATGCAAGATTCAATTTGAGATTCCTGATTCAATTCATGATTCATGATTCAATTCATGATTCATGATTCATTTTATGATTCATGATTCAATTCATGATTTGATTCATGATTTATGAATCAATTCATGATTCATGATTCGATTCATGATTCATGATTCAATTCATGATTCATGATTCGAATTATGATTCATGATTAAATTCATGATTCATGATTTATGATTCAATTCATGATTCATGATTTATTTCATGATTCAATTCATGGTTCATGAATCTTGATTCAATTCATGATTTATTTCATGATTCATGACTCAATTCATGATTCATGATTCATGATTCAATTCATGATTCAATTCATGATTTATTTCATGATTCATGATTCGATTCATGATTCATGATTCAAATCTTGATTTATGATTCATGATTTAATTCATGATTCATGATTCAATTCATGATTCATGATTCGATTCATGATTCATGATTCAATTCATGATTCATGATTCAAGTCATGATTCGATTCATGATTCATGATTCATGATACGATATATGATTCATGATTAAATTCATGATTCATAATTTATGATTCAATTCATGATTCATGATTCATGATTCAATTCATGATTCGATTCATGATTCATGATTCAATTCATGATTCTTGATTTGATTCATGATTCATGATTCAATTTTTAATTCATGATTCGATTCATGATTCATGATTAAATTTATGATTCATGATTTATGATTCAATTCATGATTCATGATTTATTTTATGATTCAATTCATGGTTCATGAATCTTTATTCAATTCATGATTTATTTCATGATTCATGATTCGATTCATGATTCATGATTCATGATTCAATTCATGATTCAATTCATTATTTATTTCATGATTCATGATTCGATTCATGATTCATGATTCAAAATTCAATTCATGATTCAATTCAGGATTTATGATTCAATTCATGATTCATGATTCATTTCATGATTCATTTCATGATTCATGATTCGATTTATGATTCATGATTCAATTCATGATGCATGATTCAATTCGTGATTCCTGATTCAATTCATGATTCATGATTCAATTCATGATTCATGATTCATTTCATGATTCATGATTGAATTCATGATTCGATTCATGATTTATGATTCAATTCATGATTCATGATTCGATTCATGATTCATGATTCAATTCATGATTCATGATTCATGATTCGAATTATGATTCATGATTTAATTCATGATTCATGATTCATGATTCAATTCATTATTCATGAGTCAATTCATGATTCATGATTCATGATTCAATGCATGATTCATGATTCAATTCATGATTCATGATTCAATGCATGATTCAATTCTTGATTCAATTCATAATTCAATTCATGATTCATGATTCAATTCATGATTCAATTCATGATTTATGATTCAAGTCATGATTTATTTCATGAATCATGATTCGATTCATGATTCATGATTCAATTCATGATTCAATTCATGATTTATGATTCAATTCATGATTCATGATTCATGATTTAATTCATGATTCATGATTCATGATTCGATTTATAATTCATGATTCAATTCATGATGCATGATTCAATTTGTGATTCATGATTTAATTCATGATTCATGATTAATTTCATGATTCATGATTCAATTCACGATTCATGAGTCAATTCATGATTCATGATTCATTTCATGATTCATGATTTAATTCATGATTTAATTCATGATTCAATTCATGATTCAATTTATGATTCATAATTCATGATTAAATTCATGATTCAATTCATGATTCATGATTCATGATTCAATTCATGATTCATGATTCAATGCATGATTCAATTCTTGATTCAATTCATAATTCAATTCATGATTCATGATTCAATTCATGATTCGATATATGATTCATGATTAAATTCATGATTCATAATTTATGATTCAATTCATGATTCATGATTCATGATTCAATTCATGATTCGATTCATGATTCATGATTCAAATCATGATTCAAGATTTGATTCATGATTCATGATTCAATTTTTAATTCATGATTCGATTCATGATTCATGATTAAATTTATGATTCATGATTTATGATTCAATTCATGATTCATGATTTATTTCATGATTCAATTCATGGTTCATGAATCTTGATTCAATTCATGATTTATTTCATGATTCATGATTCGATTCATGATTCATGATTCATGATTCAATTCATGATTCAATTCATTATTTATTTCATGATTCATGATTCGATTTATGATTCATGATTCAAAATTCAATTCATGATTCAATTCAGGATTTATGATTCAATTCATGATTCATGATTCATTTCATGATTCATGATTTGATTTATGATTCATGATTCAATTCATGATGCATGATTCAATTCGTGATTCATAATTCAATTCATGATTCATGATTCATTTCATGACTCATTTCATGATTCATGATTCGATTTATGATTCATGATTCAATTCATGATGCATGATTCAATTCGTGATTCCTGATTAAATTCATGATTCATGATTCAATTCATGATTCATGATTCATTTTATGATTCATGATTCAATTCATGATTCGATTCATGATTTATGATTCAATTCATGTTTCATGATTTGATTCATGATTCATGATTCAATTTATGATCCATGATTCGAATTATGATTCATGATTAAATTCATGATTCATGATTTATGATTCAATTCATGATTCATGATTTATTTCATGATTCAATTCATGGTTCATGAATCTTGATTCAATTCATGATTTATTTAATGATTCATGATTCGATTCATGATTCATGATTCAATTCTTGATTTATGATTCATGATTTATTTCATGATTCATGATTCAATTCATGATTCATGATTCGATTCATGATTCATGATTCAATTCATGATTCATGATTCAATTCTTGAATCATGATTAATGATTGGAATTATGATCCATGATTCAATTCATGATTCATGATTTATGATTCAATTCATGGTTCATGAATCTTTATTCAATTCATGATTTATTTCATGATTCATGATTCGATTCATGATTCATGATTCATGATTCAATTCATGATTCAATTCATGATTTATTTCATAATTCATTATTTGATTCATGATTCAATTCATGATTCAATTCATGATTTGTGATTCAATTCATGATTCATGATTCATGATTTAATTCCTGATTCATGATTCATGATTCATGATTCGATTTATAATTCATGATTCAATTCATGATGCATGATTCAATTCGTGATTCATAATTCAATTCATGATTCAATTCATGATTCAATTTATGATTCATAATTCATGATTCAATTCATGATTTAATTTATGATTCATGATTCATGTTTCAATTCATGATTCATGATTCATGATTCGATTCATGATTCATGATTCAATTCATGATTCATGATTCAATTCATGATTCGTGATTCATGATTCATGATTCAATTCATGATTCATGATTCGATTCATGATTCATGATTCATGATTCAATTCATGATTCATGATTCGATTTATGATTCATGATTCAATTCATGATTCATGATTGAATTCAAAATTCATGATTCAATTCATGATTCATTTCATGAATCAACTTATGATTTATAATTCATTATTCAATTCATGATTCAATTCATGATTCATAATTCATGATTCAATTCATGATTCATGATTCAATTCATGATTCATGATTTGATTCATAATTCATCATTCATCATTCAATTCATGATTCATGATTCAATTCATGATTCAATTTATGATTCATGATTCCTGATTCAATTCATGATTCATGATTCAATTCATGATTCATGATTCATTTCATGATTCATGATTCAATTCATGATTCAATTCATGATTCAATTCATGATTCAATTTATGATTCATGATTCAATTCAAGATTCATGGTTCATGATTCAATTCATGGTTCATGATTCAATTCATGATTCATGATTCAATTCATGATTCATGATTCATTTCATGATTCATGATTCAATTCATGATTCAATTCATGATTCAACTTATGATTTATAATTCATGATTCAATTCATGATTCAATTCATGATTCATGATTCATGATTCAATTCATGATTCATGATTCAATTCATGAATCATGATTCGATTCATGATTTATGTTTCAATTCATGATTCAATTCTTGATTCAATTCATAATTCAATTCATGATTCGATTCATGATTCATGTTTGAATTCATGATTCAATTCATGATTCATTTCATGATTCATGATTCAATTCATGATTCATGATTCGATTCATGATTCATGATTCATGATTCAATTCATGATTCATGATTCGATTTATGATTCATGATTCAATTCATGATTCATGATTCAATTCATGATTCATGAATCAATTCAAAATTCATGATTCAATTCATGATTCATTTCATGATTCATGATTCATTTCATGACTCAATTCATGATTCAACTTATGATTTATAATTCATGATTCAATTCATGATTCAATTCATGATCCATGATTCATGATTCAATTCATGATTCATGATTCGATTCATGATTCATGATTTATGATTCGATTTATAATTCATGATTCAATTCATGATGCATGATTCAATTCGTGATTCATAATTCAATTCATGATTCAATTCATGATTCAATTTATGATTCATAATTCATGATTCAATTCATGATTTAATTTATGATTCATGATTCATGTTTCAATTCATGATTCATGATTCATGATTCGATTCATGATTCATGATTCAATTCATGATTCATGATTCAATTCATGATTCATGATTCATGATTCATGATTCAATTCATGATTCATGATTCGATTCATGATTCATGATTCATGATTCAATTCATGATTCATGATTCGATTTATGATTCATGATTCAATTCATGATTCATGATTGAATTCAAAATTCATGATTCATGATTGAATTCAAAATTCATGATTCAATTCATGATTCATTTCATGAATCAACTTATGATTTATAATTCATTATTCAATTCATGATTCAATTCATGATTCATAATTCATGATTCAATTCATGATTCATGATTCAATTCATGATTCATGATTTGATTCATAATTCATCATTCATCATTCAATTCATGATTCATGATTCAATTCATGATTCAATTTATGATTCATGATTCCTGATTCAATTCATGATTCATGATTCAATTCATGATTCATGATTCATTTCATGATTCATGATTCAATTCATGATTCAATTCATGATTCAATTCATGATTCAATTTATGATTCATGATTCAATTCAAGATTCATGGTTCATGATTCAATACATGGTTCATGATTCAATTCATGATTCATGATTCAATTCATGATTCATGATTCATTTCATGATTCATGATTCAATTCATGATTCAATTCATGATTCAACTTATGATTTATAATTCATGATTCAATTCATGATTCAATTCATGATTCATGATTCATGATTCAATTCATGATTCATGATTCAATTCATGAATCATGATTCGATTCATGATTTATGTTTCAATTCATGATTCAATTCTTGATTCAATTCATAATTCAATTCATGATTCGATTCATGATTCATGTTTGAATTCATGATTCAATTCATGATTCATTTCATGATTCATGATTCAATTCATGATTCATGATTCGATTCATGATTCATGATTCATGATTCAATTCATGATTCATGATTCGATTTATGATTCATGATTCAATTCATGATTCATGATTCAATTCATGATTCATGAATCAATTCAAAATTCATGATTCAATTCATGATTCATTTCATGATTCATGATTCATTTCATGACTCAATTCATGATTCAACTTATGATTTATAATTCATGATTCAATTCATGATTCAATTCATGATCCATGATTCATGATTCAATTCATGATTCATGATTCAATTCATGATTCATAATTTGATTCATGATTCATCATTTATCATTCAATTAATGATTTATTATTTAATTCATGATTCAATTTATGATTCATGACTCCTGATTTAATTCATGATTTATGATTCAATTCATGATTTATGATTCCTTTCATGATTCATGATTCAATTCATGATTCATGATTCAATTCAAGATTCATGATTCATGATTCAATTCATGATTCATGGTTCCATTCATGATTCTTGATTCATTTCATGATTCATGATTCAATTTATGATTCAATTCATGATTCAACTTATGATTTATAATTCATGATTCAATTCATGATTCATGATTCAATTCATGATTCATGATTCAATTCATGAATCATGATTCGATTCATGATTTATGTTTCAATTCATGATTCAATTCTTGATTCAATTCATAATTCATTTCATGATTCATGATTCAATTTATGATTCATGATTCATAATTCATGATTCAATTCATGATTCATGATTCAATTCATGATACATGATTCAATTCATGATTCATGATTCATTTCATGATTCATGATTCATTTCATGATTCATGATTCAATTCATGATTCATTTTATGATTCATGATTTAATTCATGATTCAATTCATGATTCAATTTATGATTCATAATTCATGATTCAATTCATGATTCATGATTCATGATTCAATTCATGATTCATGATTCAATGCATGATTCAATTCTTGATTCAATTCATAATTCAATTCTTGATTCATGATTCAATTCATGATTCAATTCATGATTCATGATTCGATTTATAATTCATGATTCAATTCATGATGCATGATTCAATTTGTGATTCATGATTTAATTCATGATTCATGATTCATTTCATGATTCATTTCATGATTCATGATTCATGATTCAATTCATAATTCATGATTCATGATTCATTTCATGATTCATTATTTAATTCATGATTCAATTCATGATTCAATTTATGATTCATAATTCATGATTAAATTCATGATTCAATTCATGATTCATGATTCATGATTCAATTCATGATTCATGATTCAATTCATGATTCAATGCATGATTCAATTCTTGATTCAATTCATAATTCAATTCATGATTCATGATTCAATTCATGATTCATGATTCATGATTCAATTCATGATTCATGATTCAATTCATGATTCAATGCATGATTCAATTCTTGATTCAATTCATAATTCAATTCATGATTCATGATTCAATTCATGATTCGATTCATGATTCATGATTCATGATACGATATATGATTCATGATTAAATTCATGATTCATAATTTATGATTCAATTCATGATTCATGATTCATGATTCAATTCATGATTCGATCATGATTCATGATTCAATTCATGATTCATGATTTGATTCATGATTCATGATTCAATTTTTAATTCATGATTCGATTCATGATTCATGATTTATTTTATGATTCAATTCATGGTTCATGAATCTTGATTCAATTCATGATTTATTTCATGATTCATGATTCGATTCATGATTCATGATTCATGATTCAATTCATGATTCAATTCATTATTTATTTCATGATTCATAATTCGATTCATGATTCATGATTCAAAATTCAATTCATGATTCAATTCATGATGCATGATTCAATTCGTGATTCATGATTCAATTCATGATTCATGATTCATTTCATGATTCATTTCATGATTCATTTCATGATTCATGATTCGATTTATGATTCATGATTCAATTTATGATGCATGATTCAATTCGTGATTCCTGATTCAATTCATGATTCATGATTCAATTCATGATTCATGATTCATTTCATGATTCATGATTCAATTCATGATTCGATTCATGATTTATGATTCAATTCATGATTCTTGATTCATTTCATGATTCATGATTCAATTTATGATTCAATTCATGATTCAACTTATGATTTATAATTCATGATTCAATTCATGATTCAATTCATGATTCATGATTCATGATTCAATTCATGATTCATGATTCAATTCATGAATCATGATTCGATTCATGATTTATGTTTCAATTCATGATTCAATTCTTGATTCAATTCATAATTCATTTCATGATTCATGATTCAATTCATGATTCATGATTCAATTCTTGATTTATGATTCATGATTCATGATTCAATTCATGATACATGATTCAATTCATGATTCATGATTCTGTCATGATTCATGATTCAATTCATGATTCATTTCATGATTCATGATTTAATTCATGATTGAATTCATGATTCAATTTATGATTCATAATTCATGATTCAATTCATGATTCAATTCATGATTCATGATTCATGATTCAATTCATGATTCAATGCATGATTCAATTCTTGATTCAATTCATAATTCAATTCATGATTCATGATTCAATTCATGATTCAATTCATGATTTATGATTCAATTCATGATTTATTTCATGATTCATGATTCGATTCATGATTCATGATTTAATTCATGATTCAATTCATGATTTATGATTCAATTCATGATTCATGATTCATGATTCGATTTATAATTCATGATTCAATTCATGATGCATGATTCAATTTGATTCATGATTTAATTCATGATTCATGATTCATTTCATGATTCATTTCATGATTCATGATTCATGATTCAATTCATGATTCATGAGTCAATTCATGATTCATGATTCATTTCATGATTCATGATTTAATTCATGATTCAATTCATGATTCAATTTATGATTCATAATTCATGATTCAATTCATGATTCAATTCATGATTCATGATTCATTTCATGATTCATGATTCAATGCATGATTCAATTCTTGATTCAATTCATAAATCAATTCATGATTCATGATTCAATTCATGATTCGATTCATGATTCATGATTCATGATACGATATATGATTCATGATTAAATTCATGATTCATAATTTATGATTCAATTCATGATTCATGATTCATGATTCAATTCATGATTGGATTCATGATTCATGATTCAATTCATGATTCATGATTTGATTCATGATTCATGATTCAATTTTTAATTCATGATTCGATTCATGATTCATGATTAAATTTAAGATTCATGATTTATGATTCAATTCATGATTCATGATTTATTTTATGATTCAATTCATGGTTCATGAATCTTGATTCAATTCATGATTTATTTCATGATTCATGATTCGATTCATGATTCATGATTCAAAATTCAATTCATGATTCAATTCAGGATTTATGATTCAATTCAACATTCATGATTCATTTCATGATTCATTTCTTGATTCATGATTCGATTTATGATTCATGATTCAATTCATGATGCATGATTCAATTCATGATTCATGATTCAATTCATGATTCATGATTCATTTCATGATTCATTTCATGATTCATTTCATGATTCATGATTCGATTTATGATTCATGATTCAATTCATGATGCATGATTCGATTTATGATTCATGATTCAATTCATGATGCATGATTAAATTCGTGATTCCTGATTCAATTCATGATTCATGATTCAGTTCATGATTCATGATTCATTTCATGATTCATGATTCAATTCATGATTCGATTCATGATTTAGGATTCAATTCATGATTCATGATTCATGATTCGAATTATGATTCATGATTAAATTCATGATTCATGATTTATGATTCAATTCATGATTCATGATTTATTTCATGATTCAATTCATGGTTCATGAATCTTGATTCAATTCATGATTTATTTCATGATTCATGATTCGATTCATGATTCATGATTCAATTCATGATTCAATTCATGATTTATTTCATGATTCATGATTCGATTCAAGATTCATGATTCAATTCTTGATTTATGATTCATGATTCATGATTTAATTCATGATTTATAATTCAATTCATGATTCATGATTCAATTCTTGATTTATGATTCATGATTCATAATTCAATTCATGATTCGATTCATGATTTATGTTTGAATTCATGATTCAATTCATGATTCGTTTCATGATTCATGATTCAATTTATGATTCATGATTCAATCCATGATTCATGATTCGATTCATGAATTATGATTCAATTCATGATTGATGATTCATTTCATGATTAATGATTTAATTCATGATTCATGATTCATGATTTAATTCATGATTAATGATTCAATTCATGATTCATGATTCATTTTATGATTCATGATTCATGATTCAATTCATGATTCATGATTCAATTCATCATTCATGATTCAATTCATGATTCGATTCATGATTTCATAGATTCAATGCATGATTCATGACTCATGATTCAATTCATGATTCATGATTCAATTCATCATTCATGATTCATGATTCAATTCATGATTCAATTCATGATTCATGATTCAATTTATAATTCATGATTCATTTTATGATTCATGATTCATGATTCAATTCATCATTCATGATTCAATTCATCATTCATGATTCAATTCATGATTCGATTCATGATTCATGATTCAATTCATGATTCATGACTCATAATTCAATTCATGATTCATGATTCAATTCATGATTCATGATTCAATTTATCATTCATGATTCATGATTCAATTCATGATTCAATACATGATTCAATACATGATTCATGATTCGATTCATGATTCATAATTCAATTCATGATTCATGATTCATGATTCAATTCATGATTCGATTCATGATTCATGATTCAATTCATGATTAATGATTCATGATTCAATTCATTATTCATGATTCAATTCATGATTCATGATTCATGATTCAATTCATGATTCATGATTTATGATTAAATTCATGATTCGATTCATGATTCATAATTCGATATATGATTCATGATTAGATTTATGATTCATGTTTTATGATTCAACTCATGATTGATTCAATTCATGATTCATGATTTATGATTAAATTCATGATTCGATTCAGGATTCATAATTCGATATATGATTCATGATTAAATTCATGATTCATGTTTTATGATTCAATTCATGATTCATGATTCATTATTCAATTCATGATTCATGATTCGATTCATGATTCATGATTCAATTCTTGATTCATGATTCGATTCATGATTCATGATTCCATTTATGGTTCATGAATCTTGATTCAATTTATGATTTATTTCATGATTCATGATTCGATTCATGATTCATGATTTATGATTCAATTCATGATTCATGATTCGATTCATGATTCATGATTAAATTCATGATTCATGTTTTATGATTCAATTCATGATTCATGATTCATGATTCAATTCATGATTCGATTCATGATTCATGATTCATTATTCAATTCATGATTCATGATTCGATTCATGATTCATGATTCAATTCTTGATTCATGATTCGATTCATGATTTGATTACATTTATGGTTCATGAATCTTGATTCAATTTATGATTTATTTCATGATTCATGATTAAATTCATGATTCATGATTCATGATTCATGATTCATGATTCGATTTATAATTCATGATTCAATTCATGATGCATGATTCAATTTGTGATTCATGATTTAATTCATGATTCATGATTCATTTCATGATTCATTTCATGATTCATGATTCATGATTCAATTTATGATTCATGAGTCAATTCATGATTCATGATTCATGATTCAATGCATGATTCATGATTCAATTCATGATTCATGATTCAATGCATGATTCAATTCTTGATTCAATTCATAATTCAATTCATGATTCATGATTCAATTCATGATTCAATTCATGATTTATGATTCAATTCATGATTTATTTCATTATTCATGATTCGATTCATGATTCAATTCATGATTCAATTCATGATTTATGATTCAATTCATGATTCATGATTCATGATTTAATTCATGATTCATGATTCATGATTCATGATTCGATTTATAATTCATGATTCAATTCATGATGCATGATTCAATTTGTGATTCATGATTTAATTCATGATTCATGATTCATTTCATGATTCATGATTCATGATTCAATTCACGATTCATGAGTCAATTCATGATTCATGATTCATTTCATGATTCATGATTTAATTCATGATTCAATTCATGATTCAATTTATGATTCATAATTCATGATTCAATTCATGATTCAATTCATGATTCATGATTCATGATTCAATTCATGATTCATGATTCAATTCATGATTCAATATATGATTCATGATTAAATTCATGATTCATAATTTATGATTCAATTCATGATTCATGATTCATGATTCAATTCATGATTCGATTCATGATTCATGATTCAATTCATGATTCATGATTTGATTCATGATTCATGATTCAATTTTTAATTCATGATTCAATTCATGATGCATGATTCATTTCATGATTCATTTCATGATTCATGATTCATGATTCAATTCAAGATTCATGATTTAATTCATGATTCAATTCATGATTCAATTTATGATTCATAATTCATGATTCAATTCATGATTCAATTCATGATTCATGATTCAAGATTCAATTCATGATTCATGATTCAAGTCATGATTCATGATTCAATTCATGATTCATTATTCAATGCATGATTCAATTCTTGATTCAATTCATAATTCAATTCATGATTTATGATTCAATTCATGATTCATTACATGGTTCATGATTCAATTCATGATTCATGATTCAATTCATGATTCAATTCATGATTCATGATTCGATTCATGTTTCATGATTCATGATTCAATTTATGATTCATGATTCAATTCATGATTCATGATTCATTTCATGATTCATTTTATGATTCATAATTCAATTCATGATTCATGATTTAATTCATGAATCATTATTCATGATTCAATTCATGATTCATGATTCAATTCATGATTCATGATTCATAATTCAATTCATGATTAATGATTCAATTCATGATTCATGATTCAATTCATGATTTGATTCATGATTCATGATTCAATTCATGATTCATGACTCATGATTCAATTCATGATTCATGATTCAATTCATGATTTATGATTCATGATTCAATTCATGAATCATTATTCATGATTCAATTCATGATTCATAATTCAATTCATGATTCATGATTCATAATTCAATTCATGATTCATGATTCAATTCATGATTCGATTCATGATTCATGATTCAATTCATGATTTATGATTCATTTCCTGATTCATTTCATGATTCATGATTCAATTCATGATTTGATTCATGATTCATGATTCGATTCATGACTCTTGATTCAATTCATGATTCATGATTCAATTCATGATTTATGATTCATGATTCAATTCATGATCATTATTCATGATTCAATTCATGATTCATGATTCAATTCATGATTCATGATTCATAATTCAATTCATGATTAATGATTCAATTCATGATTCATGATTCAATTCATGATTTGATTCATGATTCATGATTCAATTCATGATTCATGACTCATGATTCAATTCATGATTCATGATTCAATTTATGATTCAATTCATGATTAATGATTCATGATTCAATTCATGATTCAATTCATGATTAATGATTCATGATTCAATTCATGATTCATGATTCAATTCATGATTCATGATTCAATGCATGATTCAATTCTTGATTCAATTCATAATTCAATTCATGATTCATGATTCAATTCATGATTCAATTCATGATTTATGTTTTTAAATTCATGATTTATTTCATGATTCATGATTCGATTCATGATTCAATTCATAATTCAATTCATGATTTATGATTCAATTCATGATTCATGATTCATGATTTAATTCATGTTTCATGATTCAAGATTCATGATTCGATTTATAATTCATGATTCAATTCATAATGCATAATTCAATTTGTGATTCATGATTTAATTCATGATTCATTTCATGATTCATTTCATGATTCATGATTCATGATTCAATTCATGATTCATGAGTCAATTCATGATTCATGATTCATTTCATGATTCATGATTTATTTCATGATTCATGATTCAATTAATGATTCATGATTCAAAATTCAATTCATGATTCAATTCAGGATTTATGATTCAATTCATGATTCATGATTCATTTCATGATTCATTTCATGATTCATGATTCGATTTATGATTCATGATTCAATTCATGATGCATGATTCAATTCGTGATTCATGATTCAATTCATGATTCATTTCATGATTCGATTTATGATTCATGATTCAATTCATGATGCATGATTCAATTCGTGATTCCTGATTCAATTCATGATTCATGATTCAATTCATGATTCATGGTTCATTTCATGATTCATGATTCAATTCATGATTCGATTCATGATTTATGATTCAATTCATGATTCATGATTCGATTTATGATTCATGATTCAATTCATGATTCATGATTCATGATTCGAATTATGATTCATGATTAAATTCATGATTCATGATTTATGATTCAATTCATGATTCATGATTTATTTCATGATTCAATTCATGGTTCATGAATCTTGATTCAATTCATGATTTATTTCATGATTCATGATTCGATTCATGATTCATGATTCATGATTCAATTCATGATTCAATTCATGATTTATTTCATGATTCATGATTCGATTCATGATTCATGATTCGATTCATGATTCATGATTCAATTCTTGATTTATGATTCATGATTCATGATTTAATTCATGATTTATAATTCAATTCATGATTCATGATTCAATTCTTGATTTATGATTCATGATTTAATTCATGATTCATAATTCAATTCATGATTCATGATTTGATTCATGATTCATGTTTTGAATTCATGATTCAATTCATGATTCATTTCATGATTCATGATTCAATTTATGATTCATGATTCAATCCATGATTCATGATTCATGATTTAATTCATGATTCATGATTCAATTCATGATTAATGAATCAATTCATGATTCATGATTCATTTTATGATTCATGATTCATGAATCAATTCATGATTCATGATTCAATTCATCATTCATGATTCAATTCATGATTCGATTCATGATTCATGATTCAATTCATGATTCATGACTCATGATTCAATTCATGATTCATGATTCAATTCATGATTCATGATTCAATTCATCATTCATGATTCATGATTCAATTCATGATTCAATACATGATTCATGATTCGATTCATGATTCATATTTCAATTCATGATTCATGATTCATGATTCAATTCATGATTCGATTCATGATTCATGATTCAATTCATGATTAATGATTCGTGATTCAATTCATTATTCATGATTCAATTCATGATTCATGATTCATGATTCAATTCATGATTCATGATTTATGATTAAATTCATGATTCGATTCATGATTCATAATTCGATATATGATTCATGATTAAATTTATGATTCATGTTTTATGATTCAATTCATGATTCATGATTTATGATTAAATTTATGATTCGATTCATGATTCATAATTCGATATATGATTCATGATTAAATTCATGATTCATGTTTTATGATTCAATTCATGATTCATGATTCATTATTCAATTCATGATTCATGATTCGATTCATGATTCATGATTCAATTCTTGATCCATGATTCGATTCATGATTCATGATTACATTTATGGTTCATGAATCTTGATTCAATTTATGATTTATTTCATGATTCATGATTCGATTCATGATTCATGATTTATGATTCAATTCATGATTCATGATTCGATTCATGATTCATGATTAAATTCATGATTCATGTTTTATGATTTAATTCATGATGCATGATTCATGATTCAATTCATGATTCGATTAATGATTCATGATTCATTATTCAATTCATGATTCATGATTCGATTCATGATTCATGATTCAATTCTTGATTCATGATTCGATTCATGATTCATGATTACATTTATGGTTCATGAATCTTGATTCAATTTATGATTTATTTCATGATTCATGATTAAAATTCATGATTCATGATTCATGATTCATGATTCATGATTCATGATTCGATTTATAATTCATGATTCAATTCATGATGCATGATTCAATTTGTGATTCATGATTTAATTCATGATTCATGATTCATTTCATGATTCATTTCATGATTCATGATTCATGATTCAATTTATGATTCATGAGTCAATTCATGATTCATGATTTCAATGCATGATTCATGATTCAATTCATGATTCATGATTCAAATGCATGATTCAATTCTTGATTCAATTCATAATTCAATTCATGATTCATGATTCAATTCATGATTCAATTCATGATTCATGATTTAATTCATGATTCAATTCATGATTTATGATTCAATTCATGATTCATGATTCATGATTTAATTCATGATTCATGATTCATGATTCATGATTCGATTTATAATTCATGATTCATGATTCATGATTCGATTTATAATTCATGATTCAATTCATGATTTGATCATGATTCATGATTCAATTCATGATTCATGACTCATGATTCAATTCATGATTCATGATTCAATTCATGACTTATGATTCATGATTCAATTCATGAATCATTATTTCATGATTCAATTCATGATTCATAATTCAATTCATGATTCATGATTCATAATTCAATTCATGATTCATGATTCAATTCATGATTCATGATTCAATTCATGATTCATGATTCATTTCCTGATTCATTTCATGATTCATGATTCAATTCATGATTTGATTCATGATTCATGATTCAATTCATGATTCATGACTTATGATTCAATTCATGATTCATGATTCAATTCATGATTTATGATTCATGATTCAATTCATGAATCATTATTCATGATTCAATTCATGATTCATGATTCAATTCATGATTCATGATTCATAATTCAATTCATGATTAATGATTCAATTTATGATTCATGATTCAATTCATGATTTGATTCATGATTCATGATTCAATTCATGATTCATGACTCATGATTCAATTCATGATTCATGATTCAATTTATGATTCATAATTCATGATTCAATTCATGATTCAATTCATGATTAATGATTCATGATTCAATTCATGATTCATGATTCAATTCATGATTCATGATTCAATGCATTATTCAATTCTTGATTCAATTCATAATTCAATTCATGATTCATGATTCAATTCATGATTCAATTCATGATTTATGTTTCAATTCATGATTCATTTCATGATTCATGATTTAATTCATGATTCAATTTATGATTCAATTTATGATTCATAATTCATGATTCAATTCATGATTCAATTCATGATTCATGATTCATGATTCAATTCATGATTCATGATTCAATTCATGATTCATGATTCAATTCATGATTCAATTCATGATTCATGATTCATGATTTATTTCATGATTCATGATTCAATTAATGATTCATGATTCAAAATTCAATTCATGATTCAATTCAGGATTTATGATTCAATTCATGATTCATGATTCATTTCATGATTCATTTCATGATTCATGATTCAATTTATGATTCATGATTCAATTCATGATGCATGATTCAATTCGTGATTCATGATTCAATTCATGATTCATTTCATGATTCATTTCATGATTCGATTTATGTTTTATGATTCAATTCATGATGCATGATTCAATTCGTGATTCCTGATTCAATTCATGATTCATGATTCAATTCATGATTCATGATTCATTTCATGATTCATGATTCAATTCATGATTCGATTCATGATTTATGATTCAATTCATGATTCATGATTCGATTTATGATTCATGATTCAATTCATGATTCATGATTCGAATTATGATTCATGATTAAATTCATGATTCATGATTTATGATTCAATTCATGATTCATGATTTATTTCATGATTCAATTCATGGTTCATGAATCTTGATTCAATTCATGATTTATTTCATGATTCATGATTCGATTCATGATTCATGATTCATGATTCAATTCATGATTCAATTGATGATTTATTTCATGATTCATGATTCGATTCATGATTCAATTCTTGATTTATGATTCATGATTCATGATTTAATTCATGATTTATAATTCAATTCATGATTCATGATTCAATTCTTGATTTATGATTCATGATTCATGATTTAATTCATGATTCATAATTCAATTCATGATTCATGATTCGATTCATGATTCATGTTTGAATTCATGATTCAATTCATGATTCATTTCATGATTCATGATTCAATTTATGATTCATGATTCAATCCATGATTCATGATTCATGATTCAATTCATGATTCATGATTCATTTCATGATTCTTTTCATGATTCATGATTTAATTCATGATTCATGATTCATGATTCATTTCATGATTCATGATTCAATTCATGATTCATGATTCATTTTATGATTCATGATTCATGATTCAATTCATCATTCATGATTCAATTCATCATTCATGATTCAATTCATGATTCGATTCATGATTCATGATTCAATTCATGATTCATGACTCATGATTCAATTCATGATTCATGATTCAATTCATGATTCATGATTCAATTCATCATTCATGATTCATGATTCAATTCATGATTCAATACATGATTCATGATTCGATTCATGATTCATATTTCAATTCATGATTCATGATTCAATTCATGATTCGATTCATGATTCATGATTCAATTCATTATTCATGATTCAATTCATGATTCATGATTCATGATTCAATTCATGATTCATGATTTATGATTAAATTCATGATTCGATTCATGATTAATAATTCGATATATGATTCATGATTAAATTTATGATTCATGTTTTATGATTCAACTCATGATTCATGATTCATGATTCAATTCATGATTCATGATTTATGATTAAATTTATGATTCGATTCATGATTCATAATTCGATATATGATTAATGATTAAATTCATGATTCATGTTTTATGATTCAATTCATGATTCATGATTCATTATTCAATTCATGATTCATGATTCATGATTCAATTCTTGATTCATGATTCGATTCATGATTCATGATTACATTTATGGTTCATGAATCTTGATTCAATTTATGATTTATTTCATGATTCATGATTCGATTCATGATTCATGATTTATGATTCAATTCATGATTCATGATTCGATTCATGATTCATGATTAAATTCATGATTCATGTTTTATGATTCAATTCATGATTCATGATTCATGATTCAATTCATGATTCGATTCATGATTCATGATTCATTATTCAATTCATGATTCATGATTCGATTCTTGATTCATGATTCGATTCATGATTCATGATTACATTTATGGTTCATGAATCTTGATTCAATTTATGATTTATTTCATGATTCATGATTAAATTCATGATTCATGATTCATGATTCATGATTCATGATTCATGATTCGATTTATAATTCATGATTCAATTCATGATGCATGATTCAATTTGTGATTCATGATTTAATTCGTGATTCATGATTCATTTCATGATTCATTTCATGATTCATGATTCAAGATTCAATTTATGATTCATGAGTCAATTCATGATTCATGATTCATGATTCAATGCATGATTCATGATTCAATTCATGATTCATGATTCAATGCATGATTCAATTCTTGATTCAATTCATAATTCAATTCATGATTCATGATTCAATTCATGTTTCAATTCATGATTCATGATTCAATTCATGATTTATTTCATTATTCATGATTCGATTCATGATTCAATTCATGATTCAATTCATGATTTATGATTCAATTCATGATTCATGATTCATGATTTAATTCATGATTCATGATTCATGATTCATGATTCGATTTATAATTCATGATTCAATTCATGATACATGATTCAATTTGTGATTCATGATTTAATTCATGATTCATGATTCATTTCATGATTCATGATTCATGATTCAATTCATGATTCATGAGTCAATTCATGATTCATGATTCATTTCATGATTCATGATTTAATTTATGATTCAATTCATGATTCAATTTATGATTCATAATTCATGATTCAATTCATGATTCAATTCATGATTCATGATTCATGATTCAATTCATGATTCATGATTCAATTCATGATTCAATATTTGATTCATGATTAAATTCATGATTCATAATTTATGATTCAATTCATGATTCATGATTCATGATTCAATTTATGATTCGATTCATGATTCATGATTCATGATTTGATTCATGATTCATGATTAAATTTATGATTCATGATTTATGATTCAATTCATGATTCATGATTTATTTCATGATTCAATTCATGGTTCATGAATCTTGATTCAATTCATGATTTATTTCATGATTCATGATTCGATTCATGATTCATGATTCATGATTCAATTCATGATTCAATTCATTATTTATTTCATGATTCATGATTCGATTCATGATTCATGATTCAAAATTCAATTCATGATTCAATTCAGGATTTATGATTCAATTCATGATTCATGATTCATTTCATGATTCATGATTCAATTTATGATTCATGATTCAATTCATGATGCATGATTCAATTCGTGATTCATGATTCAATTCATGATTCATGATTCATTTCATGATTCATTTCATGATTCATGATTCGATTTATGATTCATGATTCAATTCATGATGCATGATTCAATTCGTGATTCCTGATTCAATTCATGATTCATGATTCAATTCATGATTCATGATTCATTTTATGATTCATGATTCAATTCATGATTCGATTCATGATTTATGATTCAATTCATGATTCATGATTCGATTCATGATTCATGATTCAATTCATGATTCATGATTCGAATTATGATTCATGATTAAATTCATGATTCATGATTTATGATTCAATTCATGATTCATGATTTATTTCATAATTCAATTCATGGTTCATGAATCTTGATTCAATTCATGATTTATTTCATGATTCATGATTCGATTCATGATTCATGATTCATGATTCAATTCATGATTCAATTCATTATTTATTTCATGATTCATGATTCGATTCATTATTCATGATTCAAAATTCAATTCATGATTCAAGTCAGGATTTATGATTCAATTCATGATTCATGATTCATTTCATGATTCATTTCATGATTCATTTCATGATTCATGATTCAATTTATGATTCATGATTCAATTCATGATGCATGATTCAATTCGTGATTCATGATTCAATTCATGATTCATGATTCATTTCATGATTCATTTCATGATTCGATTTATGATTCATGATTCAATTCATGATGCATGATTCAATTCGTGATTCCTGATTCAATTCATGATTCATGATTCAATTCATGATTCATGATTCATTTTATGATTCATGATTCGATTCATGATTCGATTCATGATTTATGATTCAATTCATGATTCATGATTCGATTCATGATTCATGATTCAATTCATGATTCGAATTATGATTTATGATTAAATTCATGATTCATGATTTATGATTCAATTCATGATTCATGATTTATTTCATGATTCAATTCATGGTTCATGAATCTTGATTCAATTCATGATTTATTTCATGATTCATGATTCGATTCATGATTCATGATTCATGATTCAATTCATGATTCAATTCAAGATTTATTTCATGATTCATGATTCGATTCATGATTCATGATTCAATTCTTGATTTATGATTCATGATTTAATTCATGATTCATGTTTCAATTCATGATTCATGATTCGATTCATGATTCAATTCATGATTCATGATTCAATTCTTGAATCATGATTAATGATTCGAATTATGATTCATGATTCAATTCATGATTCATGATTTATGATTCAATTCATGGTTCATGAATCTTTATTCAATTCATGATTTATTTCATGATTCATGATTCGATTCATGATTCATGATTCATGATTCAATTCATGATTCAATTCATGATTTATTTCATAATTCATGATTCGATTCATGATTCAATTCATGATTCAATTCATGATTTATGATTCAATTCATGATTCATGATTTAATTCCTGATTCATGATTCATGATTCGATTTATAATTCATGATTCAATTCATGATGCATGATTCAATTCGTGATTCATGATTCAATTCATGATTCATGATTCATTTCATGATTTATTTCATGATTCATGATTGAATTCAAAATTCATGATTGAATTCATGATTCATTTCATGATTCAACTTATGATTTATAATTCATGATTCAATTCATGATTCAATTCATGATTCATAATTCATGATTCAATTCATGATTCATGATTCAATTCATGATTCATGATTTGATTCATAATTCATCATTCATCATTCAATTCATGATTCATGATTCAATTCATGATTCAATTTATGATTCATGATTCCTGATTCAATTCATGATTCATGATTCAATTCATGATTCATGCTTCATTTCATGATTCATGATTCAATTCATGATTCAATTCATGATTCAACTTATGATTTATAATTCATGATTCAATTCATGTTTCATGATTCAATGCATGATTCAATTCTTGATTCAATTCATAATTCAATTCATGATTCATGATTCAATTCATGATTCAATTCATGATTTATGATTCAATTCATGATTTATTTCATGATTCATGATTCGATTCATGATTCATGATTCAATTCATGATTCAATTCATGATTTATGATTCAATTCATGATTCATGATTCATGATTTAATTCATGATTCATAATTCATGATTCATGATTCAATTTATAATTCATGATTCAATTCATGATGCATGATTCAATTTGTGATTCATGATTTAATTCATGATTCATGATTCATTTCATGATTCATTTCATGATTCATGATTCATGATTCAATTCATGATTCATGAGTCAATTCATGACTCATGATTCATTTCATGATTCATGATTTAATTCATGATTCAATTCATGATTCAATTTATGATTCATAATTCATGATTCAATTCATGATTCAATTCATGATTCATGATTCATGATTCAATTCATGATTCATGATTCAATTCATGATTCATGATTCAATGCATGATTCAATTCATAATTCAATTCATGATTCATGATTCAATTCATGATTCGATTCATGATTCATGATACGATATATGATTCATGATTAAATTCATGATTCATAATTTATGATTCAATTCATGATTCATGATTCATGATTCAATTCATGATTCGATTCATGATTCATGATTCAATTCATGATTCATGATTTGATTCATGATTCATGATTCAATTTTTAATTCATGATTCGATTCATGATTCATGATTAAATTTATGATTCATGATTTATGATTCAATTCATGATTCATGATTTATTTTATGATTCAATTCATGGTTCATGAATCTTGAATCAATTCATGATTTATTTCATGATTAATGATTCTATTCATGATTCATGATTCATGATTCAATTCATGATTCAATTCATTATTTATTTCATGATTCATGATTCGATTCATGATTCATGATTCAAAATTCAATTCATGATTCAATTCAGGATTTATGATTCAATTCATGATTCATGATTCATTTCATGATTCATGATTCGATTTATGATTCATGATTCAATTCATGATGCATGATTCAATTCGTGATTCCTAATTCAATTCATGATTCATGATTCAATTCATGATTCATGATTCATTTCATGATTCATGATTCATTTTATGATTCATTTCATGATTCATGATTCGATTTATGATTCATGATTCAATTCATGATGCATGATTCAATTCGTGATTCCTAATTCAATTCATGATTCATGATTCAATTCATGATTCATGATTCATTTCATGATTCATGATTCAATTCATGATTCGATTCATGATTTATGATTCAATTCATGATCATCATCATCATCATCATCATTTATTTATATAGCGCCAACATATTCCGTAGCGCTTTACAATTGGGGACAAACGTAATAAACTAATAAACAAACTGGGTAAAACAGACAAAGAGGTGAGAAGGCCCTGCTCGCAAGCTTACAATCTATGGGACAATGGGAGATTGACACATGAGGTTAAGTATACATTTTGCATCTTGGCCCAGCCAGACTGCAAAGGTAGGGTGACTCATAAGCTAAATGATCCCGTCACACAACAATGTTGGTCCGGGGGTAGTTGTCTTGTGTGAAATTGTGTAACAGGCTAAAGGTAGTGAGGTTAAGATGGTGGTTGAGGAATATTATAAGCTTGTCTGAATAGGTAGGTTTTCAGAGAACGCTTGAAAGTTTGTAGAACAGAGGAGAGTCTTATTGTGCGAGGGAGAGAGTTCCATAGAGTGGGTGCAGCCCGAAAAAAGTCCTGTAACCGGGAATGGGAGGATGTAATGAGGGTGGATGAGAGACGCAGATCTTTTGCAGAACGGAGTTGCCGAGTTGGGAGATATTTTGAGACAAGAGAGGAGATGTATGTTGGTGCAGCTTTGTTGATGGCCTTGTAGGTTAGTAAAAGTATTTTATATTGGATTCGGTAGAAGACAGGCAGCCAGTGTAGAGACATACAGAGTGATTCAACAGAGGAATAGCTATTTGCAAGGAAAATCAGTCTTGCCGAAGCATGCAAAATAGATTTTAGGGGTTTGAGTCTGTTTTTGGAAGACCAGTAAGGAGGGAATTGCAATAGTCAATGCGGGAGATGATTAGTGCATGAATTAAGGTTTTAGCAGTGTCTTGTGTGAGATATGTGCGGATTCTGGAAATGTTCTTTAGATGTATGTAACATGATTTAGATATAGAGTCAATGTGGGGAACAAAGGATAGGCGTGAATCAATGATTACACCTAGGCAGCGAGCTTGTGGGGTGGGATTTATGGTCATGTTATCAACAGAGATAGAAATGTCAGGTATGCTCTTGTTGGCGGGTGGGAATATTATTAACTCTGTTTTAGAAAGATTAAGTTTGTGTTGACGAGAGGACATCCAAGATGAAATGGCAGAAAGACAGTCAGTTACACGGGACAACACAGATGTCGAGATATCAGGAGAGGATAGATAGATTTGGGTATCATCCGCATAGAGATGATACTGAAAGCCAAAGGAACTTATTAGATTTCCAAGAGAAGCGGTATAGATAGAGAACAGCAGAGGACCTAGCACCGAGCCTTGTGGTACTCCAACTGATAGGGGAAGCGGAGCAGATGTGGCTCCAGAGAAATTAACAGTGAAAGAGCGATTAGAGAGGTAAGATGAGAACCAGGATAGAACTGTGTCTTGAAGACCTAGGGATTGCAGCGTTTGTATGAGAAGAGAGTGGTCAACGGTGTCAAATGCAGCCGAGAGATCAAGGAGAATTAGGAGAGAGTAATGGCGTTCAGTCTTAGCAGTGATCAGATCATTAACAACCTTGGTCAGCGCAGTCTCTGTGGAGTGTTGAGAACGAAAGCCAGACTGAAGAGGATCCAACAGGTTGTTTGCGGAAAGAAAGCGTGTGAGGCGAGTGTAGGCAAGTCTCTCTAGAAGCTTGGAGGGGCAAGGGAGCTGAGAGATGGGACGGTAATTTGAGAGAGAGTTTGGGTCGGAGTTTTGTTTTTTTAGAATAGGAGTAATCACTGCATGCTTGTATAGTGATGGAAAGATGCCAGTAGAGAGTGAGAGATTACAGATTTGAGTTAGAGGTGAAATGAGCACAGAAGACAGGGATCTACCAATTTGCGAGGGAATAGGATCAAGAGGACAGGAGGTAGAGTAGGAAGATAAGAAGAGCGTAGAAATTTCCTCTTCATTTGTGGGGTCAAATGAAGAAAGGGTGTCAGAGGGTAGTGGGAAGGAAATGAGCTGATGGCTTGTTGAGGAGGAGGATACCATTTCTAGTCTGATCTTGTCAATCTTGTCCTTGAAGTAGGAAGCAAGATCCTGAGCACTGATAGTAGATGGAGGGTTCGGGGTGGGAGGATTGAGAAGATGATTAAATGTATTGAAAAGGCGTTTGGGGTTAGAAGCCTGAGCATAGATAAGAGATTGAAAGTATGTTTGTTTTGCAGTGTCCAGAGCATTTTGATAGGAGTGGTAGACAGAAGTATATGTGAAGAAGTCATTAGAGCTTCGAGATTTACGCCAGTGACGTTCTGCTTTACGGGACAGTTTTTGAAGATTTCGTGTTGCTTTGGTGTGCCACGGTTGACATCGAAGTCGACGTGTAGTATGAAGTGTCGCTGGAGCCACTTGATCAAGGGCCGTTGCTAAGGTTAGGTGAAAATGAGGTACTGCCATCTCAGGGGATGAGAATGTAGAGATAGGGGAGAGAAGGTGTTGGAGAGAGGTGGAAAATTGTTGAAGATTAATAGAATTAAGATTTCTACGAGTATGAGGAGGCTTGGTAGAGTTAGACAGTAGAGAGGTTAGAGCAGTGGGGGTGAGAGTGTAGCTGATAAGGTGATGATCCGAGAGGGGGAAGGGTGTATTAATAAAATTAGAAACTGAGCATAGTCTAGAGAAAACAAGATCAAGGCAGTGGCCATCCTTATGAGTAGATGATTCAATCCACTGGGAGAGGTCAAGTGAGGATGTTAGAGAGAGTAGTTTGGAAGCAGCTTTGGAAGGTGGGTTATCAATGGGGATGTTGAAGTCACCCATGATGATGGTGGGGATGTCTGAAGATAAGAAGTGAGGGAGCCATGCAGAGAAATCCTCAATAAATTGTTGGTGTGCTCCAGGGGGACGATAGATCACCGCAACACGTAGGGAGAATGGATTAAAAATGCGAATAGCATGTACTTCAAAAGATGTGAACGTGAGTGATGGGACATTTGGTAGAACTGTGTATGTGCACTGTGGGGAGAGAAGTAGTCCAACCCCACCTCCTTGTCTGCCTTCAGGTCTGGAGGTGTGGGTGAGATGGAGGCCACCATGTGAAAGTGCTGCAGGTGAGGCAGTGTCTGATTGCATGAGCCATGTTTCTGTTATTGCCAGAAGGTTGAGGTTTTTTGAGAGGAAGAGATCATGAACGGAGGTAAGTTTGTTACAAACAGAGCGTGCATTCCAAAGGGCACATTTAAAGGACTTGGGAAGAGAGGGTAGACAGGTGATGTGTTTGAGGTTTGCTATAGAACGGTAGTGTTCTGATGTATGTGTGTGTGAGGAGTGTGGGGGACCTGGATTAGGTGATATATCACCAGCTAATAGAAGCAGAGTGAGCGAAAGATAGGTAAGGGGATTGTAAGATGTGTGGCCTTTTATTTTCTGGCGACAGGTGGAGGCTGTACTTGTTAGAGATAATAAATAGGACAACAGTTCATGGGTGTTAAATAGAGGTGAGTGGAGTAATGCAGGTGCAATATGAACAAATTTGTGTGTTGGTGGAGGGGTGAAAGATGACACAGTCCTAAAGATCATGCCATGAAATGAGACTAAGAAAAGAAATTTGTGAATCATTGTGATAAAAGGGGTAAAAGCAAAAAGCAAGGGTATTTTAAGAATTACCTCTTAGCAGTAGTCCATATAAATAGACAAGTAGTGCAGAAATAGGCTGTGGCAGATGTTGCTTATTGCTGGGAGTAAAAGCAAGTCAAATGTAGTCCAATGTTTGTCCAACTGTGTTGTCTAACTGTGCATTTTCGTCCACTTTGTGAGAAAATCCCACTTAGTGCAGAAATCACACACGTCTAACCCCACATACGTCTCCCCATAGAATGAAGCTAAGATGTAGTCAGTCTAATTTAGGAATACACTACAGATGTGCTAATTGGTCAGCTAATCAAAGGAAAAGAAAACATTTGTGGGAAAGGATAGAGGCCAGATACCTATCATAAATTAGGCAGCAATAAAAGACTGTGCCAACCTAAGTTTAAACAGATAACAGCTTCCTATAACATACTTAAACACAGATTGCAGGGATGAAATTCACAGAATAATGATCAGAGTAGTAGTAGTAGCAGCATGGATGAACATACTTAAACACAGATTGCAGGGATGAAATTCACAGAATAATGATCAGAGTAGTAGTAGTAGCAGCATGGATGAACATACTTAAACACAGATTGCAGGGATGAAATTCACAGAATAATGATCAGAGTAGTAGTAGTAGCAGCATGGATGAACATACTTAAACACAGATTGCAGGGATGAAATTCACAGAATAATGATCAGAGTAGTAGTAGTAGCAGCATGGATGAACATACTTAAACACAGATTGCAGGGATGAAATTCACAGAATAATGATCAGAGTAGTAGTAGTAGCAGCATGGATGAACATACTTAAACACAGATTGCAGGGATGAAATTCACAGAATAATGATCAGAGTAGTAGTAGTAGCAGCATGGATGAACATACTTAAACACAGATTGCAGTGATGAAATTCACAGAATAATGATCAGAGTAGTAGTAGTAGCAGCATGGATGAACATACTTAAACACAGATTGCAGGGATGAAATTCACAGAATAATGATCAGAGTAGTAGTAGTAGCAGCATGGATGAACATACCTGAAGATGAAAAGAGAAGAGAAAGATGAGGATTAGTTGCTGTGTTGTCTAACTGTGCATTTTCGTCCACTTTGTTCAATTCTTGATTCAGTTCATAATTCAATTCATGATTCATGATTCAATTCATGATTCAATTCATGATTTATGATTCAATTCATGATTTATTTCATGATTCATGATTCGATTCATGATTCATGATTCAATTCATGATTTATGATTCAATTCATGATTCATGATTTAATTCATGATACATGATTCATGATTCATGATTCGATTTATAATTCTTGATTCAATTCATGATGCATAATTCAATTTGTGATTCATGATTTAATTCATGATTCATGATTCATTTCATGATTCATTTCATGATTCATGATTCATGATTCATTTCATGATTCAATTCATGATTCAACTTATGATTTATAATTCATGATTCAATTCATGATTCATGATTCATGATTCAATTCATGATTCACGATTCAATTCATGATTCATGATTTGATTCATGATTCATCATTTATCATTCAATTAATGATTTATTATTCATTTCATGATTCAATTTATGATTTATGATTCCTGATTCAATTCATGATTCATGATTCAATTCATGATTCATTATTCCTTTCATGATTCATGATTCAATTCATTATTCATGAGTCAATTCAAGATTCATGATTCATGATTCAATTCATGATTCATGATTCAATTCATGATTCTTGATTCATTTCATGATTCATGATTCAATTTATGATTCAATTCATGATTCAACTTATAAATTATAATTCATGATTCAATTCATGATTCAATTACATGATTCATGATTCATGATTCAATTCATGAATCATGATTCGATTCATGATTCATGATTCAATTCATGATTCAATTCATGATTCAACTTATGATTTATAATTCATGATTCAATTCATGATTCAATTCATGATTCATAATTCATGATTCAATTCATGATTCATGATTCAATTCATGATTCATGATTTGATTCATAATTCATCATTCATCATTCAATTCATGATTCATGATTCAATTCATGATTCAATTTATGATTCATGATTCCTGATTCAATTCATGATTCATGATTCAATTCATGATTCATGCTTCATTTCATGATCATGATTCAATTCATGATTCAATTCATGATTCAACTTATGATTTATAATTCATGATTCAATTCATGTTCATGATTCAATGCATGATTCAATTCTTGATTCAATTCATAATTCAATTCATGATTCATGATTCAATTCATGATTCAATTCATGATTTATGATTCAATTCATGATTTATTTCATGATTCATGATTCCGATTCATGATTCATGATTCAATTCATGATTCAATTCATGATTTATGATTCAATTCATGATTCATGATTCATGATTTAATTCATGATTCATAATTCATGATTCATGATTCAATTTATAATTCATGATTCAATTCATGATGCATGATTCAATTTGTGATTCATGATTTAATTCATGATTCATGATTCATTTCATGATTCATTTCATGATTCATGATTCATGATTCAATTCATGATTCATGAGTCAATTCATGACTCATGATTCATTTCATGATTCATGATTTAATTCATGAATTCAATTCATGATTCAATTTATGATTCATAATTCATGATTCAATTCATGATTCAATTCATGATTCATGATTCATGATTCAATTCATGATTCAATTCTTGATTCAATTCATAATTCAATTCATGATTCATGATTCAATTCATGATTCGATTCATGATTCGATATATGATTCATGATTAAATTCATGATTCATAATTTATGATTCAATTCATGATTCATGATTCATGATTCAATTCATGATTCGATTCATGATTCATGATTCAATTCATGATTCATGATTTGATTCATGATTCATGATTCAATTTTTAATTCATGATTCGATTCATGATTCATGATTAAATTTATGATTCATGATTTATGATTCAATTCATGATTCATGATTTATTTTATGATTCAATTCATGGTTCATGAATCTTGAATCAATTCATGATTTATTTCATGATTAATGATTCTATTCATGATTCATGATTCATGATTCAATTCATGATTCAATTCATTATTTATTTCATGATTCATGATTCGATTCATGATTCATGATTCAAAATTCAATTCATGATTCAATTCAGGATTTATGATTCAATTCATGATTCATGATTCATTTCATGATTCATGATTCGATTTATGATTCATGATTCAATCATGATGCATGATTCAATTCGTGATTCATGATTCAATTCATGATTCATGATTCATTTTATGATTCATTTCATGATTCATGATTCGATTTATGATTCATGATTCAATTCATGATGCATGATTCAATTCGTGATTCCTAATTCAATTCATGATTCATGATTCAATTCATGATTCATGATTCATTTCATGATTCATGATTCAATTCATGATTCGATTCATGATTTATGATTCAATTCATGATTCATGATTCAATTCATGATTCATGATTCAATTCATGATTCATGATTCACTGATTCAAATTATGATTCATGATTCAATTCATGATTCAATTCATGATTTATTTCATGATTCATGATTCGATTCATGATTCATGATTCAATTCTTGATTTATGATTCATGATTCATGATTTAATTCATGATTTATAATTCAATTCATGATCATGATTGAATACTTGATTTATGATTCATGATTCATGATTTAATTCATGATTCATAATTCAATTCATGATTCATGATTCGATCCATGATTCATGTTTAAATTCATGATTCAATTCATGATTCATTTCATGATTCATGATTGAATTTATGATTCTCATGATTCAATCCATGATTCATGATTCGATTCATGATTCATGATTCGATTCATGATTCATGATTCAATTCATGATTCATGATTCATTTCATGATTCTTTTCATGATTCATGATTTAATTCATGATTCATGATTCATGATTCAATCATGATTAATGATTCAATTCATGATTAATGATTCAATTCATGATTCATGATTCATTTTATGATTCATGATTCATGATTCAATTCATGATTCATGATTCAATTAATCATTCATGATTCAATTCATGATTCGATTCAATGATTCATGATTCAATTCATGAATCATGACTCATGATTCAATTCATGATTCATGATTCAATTCATGATTCATGATTCAATTCATCATTCATGATTCATGATTCAATTCATGTATCAATACATGATTCATGATTCGATTCATGATTCATAATTCAATTCATGATTCATGATTCATGATTCAATTCATGATTCAATACATGATTCATGATTCGATTCATGATTCATAATTCAATTCATGATTCATGATTCATGATTCAATTCATGATTCAATTCATTATTCATGATTCATTTCATGATTCATTTCATGATTCATGATTCGATTTATGATTCATGATTCAATTCATGATGCATGATTCAATTCGTGATTCATGATTCAATTCATGATTCATGATTCATTTTATGATTCATTTCATGATTCATGATTCGATTTATGTATTCATGATTCAATTCATGATGCATGATTCAATTCATGATTCCTAATTCAATTCATGATTCATGATTCAATTCATGATTCATGATTCATTTCATGATTCATAGATTCAATTCATGATTCGATTCATGATTTATGATTCAATTCATGATTCATGATTCAATTCATGATTCATGATTCAATTCATGATTCATGATTCATGATTCAAATTATGATTCATGATTCAATTCATGATTCAATTCATGATTTATTTCATGATTCATGATTCGATTCATGATTCATGATTCAATTCTTGATTTATGATTCATGATTCATGATTTAATTCATGATTTATAATTCAATTCATGATTCATGATTGAATTCTTGATTTATGATTCATGATTCATGATTTAATTCATGATTCATAATTCAATTCATGATTCATGATTCGATTCATGATTCATGTTTAAATTCATGATTCAATTCATGATTCATTTCATGATTCATGATTGAATTTATGATTCATGATTCAATCCATGATTCGAATTATGATTCATGATTCGATTCATGATTCATGATTCAATTCATGATTTCATGATTCATTTCATGATTCTTTTCATGATTCATGATTTAATTCATGATTCATGATTCATGATTCAATTCATGATTAATGATTCAATTCATGATTCATGATTCATTTTATGATTCATGATTCATGATTCAATTCATGATTCATGATTCAATTAATCATTCATGATTCAATTCATGATTCGATTCATGATTCATGATTCAATTCATGAATCATGACTCATGATTCAATTCATGATTCATGATTCAATTCATGATTCATGATTCAATTCATCATTCATGATTCATGATTCAATCATGATTCAATACATGATTCATGATTCGATTCATGATTCATAATTCAATTCATGATTCATGATTCATGATTCAATTCATGATTCAATACATGATTCATGATTCGATTCATGATTCATAATTCAATTCATGATTCATGATTCATGATTCAATTCATGATTCAATTCATTATTCATGATTCAATTCATGATTCATGATTCATGATTCAATTCATGATTCATGATTTATGATTAAATTCATGATTCGATTCATGATTCATAATTCGATATATGATTCATGATTCATGATTCAATTCATGATTCGATTCATGATTCATGATTCAATTCATGATTCGATTCATGATTCATGATTCAATTCATCATTCATGATTCATGATTCAATTCATAATTCAATACATGATTCATGATTCGATTCATGATTCATAATTCAATTCCTGATTCATGATCCATGATTCAATTCATGATTCGATTCATGATTCATGTTTCAATTCATGATTCATGATTCAATTCATGATTCATGATTCATGATTCAATTCATTATTCATGATTCAATTCATGATTCATGATTCATGATTCAATTCATGATTCATGATTTATGATTAAATTCATGATTCGATTCATGATTTATAATTTGATATATGATTCATGATTAAATCATGATTCATGTTTTATGATTCAATTCATGCTTCATGATTCATGATTCAATTCATGATTCATGACTCATGATTTAATTCATGATTCATGATTCAATTCATGATTCATGATTCAATTCATCATTCATGATTCATGATTCAATTCATCATTCAATACATGATTCATGATTCGATTCATGATTCATAATTCAATTCATGATTCATGATTCATGATTCAATTCATGATTCGATTCATGATTCATGATTCAATTCATGATTCATGGTTCATGATTCAAATCATTATTCATGATTCAATTCATGATTCATGATTCATGATTAAATTCATGATTCATGATTTATGATTAAATTCATGATTCGATTCATGATTCATAATTCGATATATGATTCATGATTAAATTCATGATTCATGTTTTATGATTCAATTCATGATTCATGATTCATTATTCAATTCATGATTCATGATTCGATTCATGATTCATGATTCAATTCTTGATTCATGATTCGATTCATGATTCATGATTACATTTATGGTTCATGAATCTTGATTCAATTTATGATTTATTTCATGATTCATGATTCGATTCATGATTCATGATTTATGATTCAATTCATGATTGATGATTCGATTCATGATTCATGATTAAATTCATGATTCATGTTTTATGATTCAATTCATGATTCATGATTCATGATTCAATTCATGATTCGATTCATGATTCATGATTCATTATTCAATTCATGATTCATGATTCGATTCATGATTCATGATTCAATTCTTGATTCATGATTCGATTCATGATTTGATTACATTTATGGTTCATGAATCTTGATTCAATTTATGATTTATTTCATGATTCATGATTAAATTCATGATTCATGATTCATGATTCATGATTCATGATTCGATTTATAATTCATGATTCAATTCATGATGCATGATTCAATTTGTGATTCAATTCATGATTTATTTCATGATTCATGATTCGATTCATGATTCATGATTCAATTCTTGATTTATGATTCATGATTCATGATTTAATTCATGATTTATAATTCAATTCATGATTCATGATTGAATTCTTGATTTATGATTCATGATTCATGATTTAATTCATGATTCATAATTCAATTCATGATTCATGATTCGATTCATGATTCATGTTTAAATTCATGATTCAATTCATGATTCATTTCATGATTCATGATTGAATTTATGATTCATGATTCAATCCATGATTCGAATTATGATTCATGATTCGATTCATGATTCATGATTCAATTCATGATTCATGATTCATTTCATGATTCTTTTCATGATTCATGATTTAATTTCATGATTCATGATTCATGATTCAATTCATGATTAATGATTCAATTCATGATTCATGATTCATTTTATGATACATGATTCATGATTCAATTCATGATTCATGATTCAATTAATCATTCATGATTCAATTCATGATTCGATTCATGATTCATGATTCAATTCATGAATCATGACTCATGATTCAATTCATGATTCATGAATCAATTCATGATTCATGATTCAATTCATCATTCATGATTCATGATTCAATTCATGATTCAATACATGATTCATGATTCGATTCATGATTCATAATTCATTCATGATTCATGATTCATGATTCAATTCATGATTCAATACATGATTCATGATTCGATTCATGATTCATAATTCAATTCATGATTCATGATTTCATGATTCAATTCATGATTCAATTCATTATTCATGATTCAATTCATGATTCATGATTCATGATTCAATTCATGATTCATGATTTATGATTAAATTCATGATTCGATTCATGATTCATAATTCGATATATGATTCATGATTCATGATTCAATTCATGATTCGATTCATGATTCATGATTCAATTCATGATTCGATCATGATTCATGATTCAATTCATCATTCATGATTCATGATTCAATTCATAATTCAATACATGATTCATGATTCGATTCATGATTCATAATTCAATTCCTGATTCATGATCCATGATTCAATTCATGATTCGATTCATGATTCATGTTTCAATTCATGATTCATGATTCAATTCATGATTCATGATTCATGATTCAATTCATTATTCATGATTCAATTCATGATTCATGATTCATGATTCAATTCATGATTCATGATTTATGATTAAATTCATGATTCGATTCATGATTTATAATTTGATATATGATTCATGATTAAATTCATGATTCATGTTTTATGATTCAATTCATGCTTCATGATTCATGATTCAATTCATGATTCATGACTCATGATTTAATTCATGATTCATGATTCAATTCATGATTCATGATTCAATTCATCATTCATGATTCATGATTCAATTCATCATTCAATACATGATTCATGATTCGATTCATGATTCATAATTCATTCATGATTCATGATTCATGATTCAATTCATGATTCGATTCATGATTCATGATTCAATTCATGATTCATGGTTCATGATTCAAATCATTATTCATGATTCAATTCATGATTCATGATTCATGATTAAATTCATGATTCATGATTTATGATTAAATCATGATTCGATTCATGATTCATAATTCGATATATGATTCATGATTAAATTCATGATTCATGTTTTATGATTCAATTCATGATTCATGATTCATTATTCAATTCATGATTCATGATTCGATTCATGATTCATGATTCAATTCTTGATTCATGATTCGATTCATGATTCATGATTACATTTATGGTTCATGAATCTTGATTCAATTTATGATTTATTTCATGATTCATGATTCGATTCATGATTCATGATTTATGATTCAATTCATGATTGATGATTCGATTCATGATTCATGATTAAATTCATGATTCATGTTTTATGATTCAATTCATGATTCATGATTCATGATTCAATTCATGATTCGATTCATGATTCATGATTCATTATTCAATTCATGATTCATGATTCGATTTATGATTCATGATTCAATTCTTGATTCATGATTCGATTCATGATTCATGATTACATTTATGGTTCATGAATCTTGATTCAATTTATGATTTATTTCATAATTCATGATTAAATTCATGATGCATGATTCAATTTGTGATTCATGATTTAATTCATGATTCATGATTCATTTCATGATTCATTTCATGATTCATGATTCATGATTCAATTCATGATTCATGAGTCAATTCATGATTCATGATTCATGATTCAATGTATGATTCATGATTCAATTCATGATTCATGATTCAATGCATGATTCAATTCTTGATTCAATTCATAATTCAATTCATGATTCATGATTCAATTCATGATTCAATTCATGATTTATGATTCAATTCATGATTTATTTCATGATTCATGATTCGATTCATGATTCATGATTCAATTCATGATTCAATTCATGATTTATGATTCAATTCATGATTCATGATTCATGATTCAATTTATAATTCATGATTCAATTCATAATGCATGATTCAATTTGTGATTCATGATTTAATTCATGATTCATGATTCATTTCATGATTCATGATTCAATTCACGATTCATGAGTCAATTCATGATTCATGATTCATTTCATGATTCATGATTTAATTCATGATTCAATTCATGATTCAATTTATGATTCATAATTCTTGATTCAATTCATAATTCAATTCATGATTCATGATTCAATTCATGATTCGATATATGATTCATGATTAAATTCATGATTCATAATTTATGATTCAATTCATGATTCATGATTCATGATTCAATTCATGATTCGATTCATGATTCATGAATCAATTCATGATTCATGATTTGATTCATGATTCATGATTCAATTTTTAATTCATGATTCGATTCATTATTCATGATAAAATTTATGATTCATGATTTATGATTCAATTCATGATTCATGATTTATTTCATGATTCAATTCATGGTTCATGAATCTTGATTCAATTCATGATTTATTTCATGATTCATGATTCGATTCATGATTCATGATTCATGATTCAATTCATGATTCAATTCATTATTTATTTCATGATTCATGATTCGATTTATGATTCATGATTCAAAATTCAATTCATGATTCAATTCAGGATTTATGATTCAATTCATGATTCATGATTCATTTCATGATTCATTTCATGATTCATGATTTGATTTATGATTCATGATTCAATTCATGATGCATGATTCAATTCGTGATTCATGATTCAATTCATGATTCATGATTCATTTCATGATTCATTTCATGATTCATGATTCGATTTATGATTCATGATTCATTTCATGATTCATGATTCAATTCATTATTCAATTCATGATTCAATTTATGATTCATGATTCAATTCAAGATTCATGGTTCATGATTCAATTCATGATTCATGATTCAATTCATGATTCATGATTCAATTCATGATTCAATTCATGATTTATGATTGAATTCATGATTTATTTCATGATTCATGATTCGATTCATGATTCATGATTCAATTCATGATTTATGATTCAATTCATGATTCATGATTTAATTCATGATACATGATTCATGATTCATGATTCGATTTATAATTCTTGATTCAATTCATGATGCATGATTCAATTTCTGATTCATGATTTAATTCATGATTCATGATTCATTTCATGATTCATTTCATGATTCAACTTATGATTTATAATTCATGATTCAATTCATGATTCATGATTCATGATTCAATTCATGATTCACGATTCAATTCATGATTCATGATTTGATTCATGATTCATCATTTATCATTCAATTAATGATTTATTATTCAATTCATGATTCAATTTATGATTTATGATTCCTGATTCAATTCATGATTCATGATTCAATTCATGATTCATTATTCCTTTCATGATTCATGATTCAATTCATTATTCATGAGTCAATTCAAGATTCATGATTCATGATTCAATTCATGATTCATGATTCAATTCATGATTCTTGATTCATTTCATGATTCATGATTCAATTTATGATTCAATTCATGATTCAACTTATGATTTATAATTCATGATTCAATTCATGATTCAATTCATGATTCATAATTCATGATTCAATTCATGATTCATGATTCAATTCATGATTCATGATTTGATTCATAATTCATCATTCATCATTCAATTCATGATTCATGATTCAATTCATGATTCAATTTATGATTCATGATTCCTGATTCAATTCATGATTCATGATTCAATTCATGATTCATGCTTCATTTCATGATTCATGATTCAATTCATGATTCAATTCATGATTCAACTTATGATTTATAATTCATGATTCAATTCATGTTTCATGATTCAATGCATGATTCAATTCTTGATTCAATTCATAATTCAATTCATGATTCATGATTCAATTCATGATTCAATTCATGATTTATGATTCAATTCATGATTTATTTCATGATTCATGATTCGATTCATGATTCATGATTCAATTCATGATTCAATTCATGATTTATGATTCAATTCATGATTCATGATTCATGATTTAATTCATGATTCATAATTCATGATTCATGATTCAATTTATAATTCATGATTCAATGCATGATGCATGATTCAATTTGTGATTCATGATTTAATTCATGATTCATGATTCATTTCATGATTCATTTCATGATTCATGATTCATGATTCAATTCATGATTCATGAGTCAATTCATGACTCATGATTCATTTCATGATTCATGATTTAATTCATGATTCAATTCATGATTCAATTTATGATTCATAATTCATGATTCAATTCATGATTCAATTCATGATTCATGATTCATGATTCAATTCATGATTCAATTCTTGATTCAATTCATAATTCAATTCATGATTCATGATTCAATTCATGATTCGATTCATGATTCGATATATGATTCATGATTAAATTCATGATTCATAATTTATGATTTAATTCATGATTCATGATTCATGATTCAATTCATGATTCGATTCATGATTCATGATTCAATTCATGATTCATGATTTGATTCATGATTCATGATTCAATTTTTAATTCATGATTCGATTCATGATTCATGATTAAATTTATGATTCATGATTTATGATTCAATTCATGATTCATGATTTATTTTATGATTCAATTCATGGTTCATGAATCTTGAATCAATTCATGATTTATTTCATGATTAATGATTCTATTCATGATTCATGATTCATGATTCAATTCATGATTCAATTCATTATTTATTTCATGATTCATGATTCGATTCATGATTCATGATTCAAAATTCAATTCATGATTCAATTCAGGATTTATGATTCAATTCATGATTCATGATTCATTTCATGATTCATGATTCGATTTATGATTCATGATTCAATTCATGATGCATGATTCAATTCGTGATTCATGATTCAATTCATGATTCATGATTCATTTTATGATTCATTTCATGATTCATGATTCGATTTATGATTCATGATTCAATTCATGATGCATGATTCAATTCGTGATTCCTAATTCAATTCATGATTCATGATTCAATTCATGATTCATGATTCATTTCATGATTCATGATTCAATTCATGATTCGATTCATGATTTATGATTCAATTCATGATTCATGATTCAATTCATGATTCATGATTTAATTCATGATTCATGATTCATGATTCAAATTATGATTCATGATTCAATTCATGATTCAATTCATGATTTATTTCATGATTCATGATTCGATTCATGATTCATGATTCAATTCTTGATTTATGATTCATGATTCATGATTTAATTCATGATTTATAATTCAATTCATGATTCATGATTGAATACTTGATTTATGATTCATGATTCATGATTTAATTCATGATTCATAATTCAATTCATGATTCATGATTCGATCCATGATTCATGTTTAAATTCATGATTCAATTCATGATTCATTTCATGATTCATGATTGAATTTATGATTCATGATTCAATCCATGATTCATGATTCGATTCATGATTCATGATTCGATTCATGATTCATGATTCAATTCATGATTCATGATTCATTTCATGATTCTTTTCATGATTCATGATTTAATTCATGATTCATGATTCATGATTCAATTCATGATTAATGATTCAATTCATGATTAATGATTCAATTCATGATTCATGATTCATTTTATGATTCATGATTCATGATTCAATTCATGATTCATGATTCAATTAATCATTCATGATTCAATTCATGATTCGATTCATGATTCATGATTCAATTCATGAATCATGACTCATGATTCAATTCATGATTCATGATTCAATTCATGATTCATGATTCAATTCATCATTCATGATTCATGATTCAATTCATGTATCAATACATGATTCATGATTCGATTCATGATTCATAATTCAATTCATGATTCATGATTCATGATTCAATTCATGATTCAATACATGATTCATGATTCGATTCATGATTCATAATTCAATTCATGATTCATGATTCATGATTCAATTCATGATTCAATTCATTATTCATGATTCATTTCATGATTCATTTCATGATTCATGATTCGATTTATGATTCATGATTCAATTCATGATGCATGATTCAATTCGTGATTCATGATTCAATTCATGATTCATGATTCATTTTATGATTCATTTCATGATTCATGATTCGATTTATGATTCATGATTCAATTCATGATGCATGATTCAATTCATGATTCCTAATTCAATTCATGATTCATGATTCAATTCATGATTCATGATTCATTTCATGATTCATGATTCAATTCATGATTCGATTCATGATTTATGATTCAATTCATGATTCATGATTCAATTCATGATTCATGATTCAATTCATGATTCATGATTCATGATTCAAATTATGATTCATGATTCAATTCATGATTCAATTCATGATTTATTTCATGATTCATGATTCGATTCATGATTCATGATTCAATTCTTGATTTATGATTCATGATTCATGATTTAATTCATGATTTATAATTCAATTCATGATTCATGATTGAATTCTTGATTTATGATTCATGATTCATGATTTAATTCATGATTCATAATTCAATTCATGATTCATGATTCGATTCATGATTCATGTTTAAATTCATGATTCAATTCATGATTCATTTCATGATTCATGATTGAATTTATGATTCATGATTCAATCCATGATTCATGATTCGATTCATGATTCATGATTCGATTCATGATTCATGATTCAATTCATGATTCATGATTCATTTCATGATTCTTTTCATGATTCATGATTTAATTCATGATTCATGATTCATGATTCAATTCATGATTAATGATTCAATTCATGATTCATGATTCATTTTATGATTCATGATTCATGATTCAATTCATGATTCATGATTCAATTAATCATTCATGATTCAATTCATGATTCGATTCATGATTCATGATTCAATTCATGAATCATGACTCATGATTCAATTCATGATTCATGATTCAATTCATGATTCATGATTCAATTCATCATTCATGATTCATGATTCAATTCATGATTCAATACATGATTCATGATTCGATTCATGATTCATAATTCAATTCATGATTCATGATTCATGATTCAATTCATGATTCAATACATGATTCATGATTCGATTCATGATTCATAATTCAATTCATGATTCATGATTCATGATTCAATTCATGATTCAATTCATTATTCATGATTCAATTCATGATTCATGATTCATGATTCAATTCATGATTCATGATTTATGATTAAATTCATGATTCGATTCATGATTCATAATTCGATATATGATTCATGATTCATGATTCAATTCATGATTCGATTCATGATTCATGATTCAATTCATGATTCGATTCATGATTCATGATTCAATTCATCATTCATGATTCATGATTCAATTCATGATTCAATACATGATTCATGATTCGATTCATGATTCATAATTCAATTCCTGATTCATGATCCATGATTCAATTCATGATTCGATTCATGATTCATGTTTCAATTCATGATTCATGATTCAATTCATGATTCATGATTCATGATTCAATTCATTATTCATGATTCAATTCATGATTCATGATTCATGATTCAATTCATGATTCATGATTTATGATTAAATTCATGATTCGATTCATGATTTATAATTTGATATATGATTCATGATTAAATTCATGATTCATGTTTTATGATTCAATTCATGATTCATGATTCATGATTCAATTCATGATTCATGACTCATGATTTAATTCATGATTCATGATTCAATTCATGATTCATGATTCAATTCATCATTCATGATTCATGATTCAATTCATCATTCAATACATGATTCATGATTCGATTCATGATTCATAATTCAATTCATGATTCATGATTCATGATTCAATTCATGATTCGATTCATGATTCATGATTCAATTCATGATTCATGGTTCATGATTCAAATCATTATTCATGATTCAATTCATGATTCATGATTCATGATTAAATTCATGATTCATGATTTATGATTAAATTCATGATTCGATTCATGATTCATAATTCGATATATGATTCATGATTAAATTCATGATTCATGTTTTATGATTCAATTCATGATTCATGATTCATTATTCAATTCATGATTCATGATTCGATTCATGATTCATGATTCAATTCTTGATTCATGATTCGATTCATGATTCATGATTACATTTATGGTTCATGAATCTTGATTCAATTTATGATTTATTTCATGATTCATGATTCGATTCATGATTCATGATTTATGATTCAATTCATGATTGATGATTCGATTCATGATTCATGATTAAATTCATGATTCATGTTTTATGATTCAATTCATGATTCATGATTCATGATTCAATTCATGATTCGATTCATGATTCATGATTCATTATTCAATTCATGATTCATGATTCGATTTATGATTCATGATTCAATTCTTGATTCATGATTCGATTCATGATTCATGATTACATTTATGGTTCATGAATCTTGATTCAATTTATGATTTATTTCATAATTCATGATTAAATTCATGATGCATGATTCAATTTGTGATTCATGATTTAATTCATGATTCATGATTCATTTCATGATTCATTTCATGATTCATGATTCATGATTCAATTCATGATTCATGAGTCAATTCATGATTCATGATTCATGATTCAATGTATGATTCATGATTCAATTCATGATTCATGATTCAATGCATGATTCAATTCTTGATTCAATTCATAATTCAATTCATGATTCATGATTCAATTCATGATTCAATTCATGATTTATGATTCAATTCATGATTTATTTCATGATTCATGATTCGATTCATGATTCATGATTCAATTCATGATTCAATTCATGATTTATGATTCAATTCATGATTCATGATTCATGATTCAATTTATAATTCATGATTCAATTCATAATGCATGATTCAATTTGTGATTCATGATTTAATTCATGATTCATGATTCATTTCATGATTCATGATTCAATTCACGATTCATGAGTCAATTCATGATTCATGATTCATTTCATGATTCATGATTTAATTCATGATTCAATTCATGATTCAATTTATGATTCATAATTCTTGATTCAATTCATAATTCAATTCATGATTCATGATTCAATTCATGATTCGATATATGATTCATGATTAAATTCATGATTCATAATTTATGATTCAATTCATGATTCATGATTCATGATTCAATTCATGATTCGATTCATGATTCATGATTCAATTCATGATTCATGATTTGATTCATGATTCATGATTCAATTTTTAATTCATGATTCGATTCATTATTCATGATTAAATTTATGATTCATGATTTATGATTCAATTCATGATTCATGATTTATTTCATGATTCAATTCATGGTTCATGAATCTTGATTCAATTCATGATTTATTTCATGATTCATGATTCGATTCATGATTCATGATTCATGATTCAATTCATGATTCAATTCATTATTTATTTCATGATTCATGATTCGATTTATGATTCATGATTCAAAATTCAATTCATGATTCAATTCAGGATTTATGATTCAATTCATGATTCATGATTCATTTCATGATTCATTTCATGATTCATGATTTGATTTATGATTCATGATTCAATTCATGATGCATGATTCAATTCGTGATTCATGATTCAATTCATGATTCATGATTCATTTCATGATTCATTTCATGATTCATGATTCGATTTATGATTCATGATTCATTTCATGATTCATGATTCAATTCATTATTCAATTCATGATTCAATTTATGATTCATGATTCAATTCAAGATTCATGGTTCATGATTCAATTCATGATTCATGATTCAATTCATGATTCATGATTCATTTCATGATTCATGATTCAATTCATGATTCAATTCATGATTCAACTTATGATTTATAATTCATGATTCAATTCATGATTCAATTCATGATTCATGATTCATGATTCAATTCATGATTCGTGATTTAATTCATGAATCATGATTCGATTCATGATTTATGTTTCAATTCATGATTCAATTCTTGATTCAATTCATAATTCAATTCATGATTCGATTCATCATTCATGTTTGAATTCATGATTCAATTCATGATTCATTTCATGATTCATGATTCAATTCATGATTCATGATTCGATTCATGATTCATGATTCAATTCATGATTCATGATTCGATTTATGATTCATGATTCAATTCATGATTCATGATTCAATTCATGATTCATGAATCAATTCAAAATTCATGATTCAATTCATGATTCATTTCATGATTCATGATTCATGATTCATTTCATGATTCAATTCATGATTCAACTTATGATTTATAATTCATGATTCAATTCATGATTCATGATTCATGATTCAATTCATGATTCATGATTCAATTCATGATTCATGATTTGATTCATGATTCATCATTTATCATTCAATTAATGATTTATTATTCAATTCATGATTCATTATTCCTTTCATGATTCATGATTCAATTCATTATTCATGAGTCAATTCAAGATTCATGATTCATGATTCAATTCATGATTCATGATTCAATTCATGATTCTTGATTCATTTCATGATTCATGATTCAATTTATGATTCAATTCATGATTCAACTTATGATTTATAATTCATGATTCAATTCATGATTCAATTCATGATTCATGATTCATGATTCAATTCATGAATCATGATTCGATTCATTATTTATGTTTTGAATTCATGATTCAATTCTTGATTCAATTCATAATTCATTTCATGATTCATGATTCAATTCATGATTCATGATTCAATTCTTGATTTATGATTCATGATTCATGATTCAATTCATGATACATGATTCAATTCATGATTCATGATTCATTTCAAGATTCATGATTCAATTCATGATTCATTTCATGATTCATGATTTAATTCATGATTGAATTCATAATTCAATTTATGATTCATAATTCATGATTCAATTCATGATTCAATTCATGATTCATGATTCATGATTCAATTCATGATTCATGATTCAATTCATGATTCATGATTCAATGCATGATTCAATTCTTGATTCAATTCATAATTCAATTCATAATTTATGATTCAATTCATGATTCATGATTCATGATTCAATTAATGATTCGATTCATGATTCATGATTCAATTCATGATTCATGATTCGATTCATGATTCATGATTAAATTTAAGATTCATGATTTATGATTCAATTCATGATTCATGATTTATTTTATGATTCAATTCATGGTTCATGAATCTTGATTCAATTCATGATTTATTTCATGATTCATGATTCGATTCATGATTCATGATTCATGATTCAATTCATGATTCAATTCATTATTTATTTCATGATTCATGATTCGATTCATGATTCAAAATTCAATTCATGATTCAATTCAGGATTTATGATTCAATTCATGATTCATGATTCATTTCATGATTCATTTCATGATTCATGATTCGATTTATGATTCATGATTCAATTCATGATGCATGATTCAATTCGTGATTCATGATTCAATTCATGATTCATGATTCATTTCATGATTCATTTCATGATTCATGATTCGATTTATGATTCATGATTCAATTCATGATGCATGATTCAATTCGTGATTCCTGATTCAATTCATGATTCATGATTCAATTCATGATTCATGATTCATTTCATGATTCATGATTCAATTCATGATTCGATTCATGATTTATGATTCAATTCATGATTCATGATTCGATTCATGATTCATGATTCAATTCATGATTCATGATTCATGATTCGAATTATGATTCATGATTAAATTCATGATTCATGATTTATGATTCAATTCATGATTCATGATTTATTTCATGATTCAATTCATGGTTCATGAATCTTGATTCAATTCATGATTTATTTCATGATTCATGATTCGATTCATGATTCATGATTCAATTCATGATTCAATTCATGATTTATTTCATGATTCATGATTCGATTCATGATTCATGATTCAATTCTTGATTTATGATTCATGATTCATGATTTAATTCATGATTTATAATTCAATTCATGATTCATGATTCAATTCTTGATTTATGATTCATGATTCATGATTTAATTCATGATTCATAATTCAATTCATGATTCATGATTCGATTCATGATTCATGTTTAAATTCATGATTCAATTCATGATTCATTTCATGATTCATGATTCAATTCATGATTCGATATATGATTCATGATTAAATTCATGATTCATAATTTATGATTCAATTCATGATTCATGATTCATGATTCAATTCATGATTTGATTCATGATTCATGATTCAATTCATGATTCATGATTTGATTCATGATTCATGATTCAATTTTTAATTCATGATTCGATTCATGATTCATGATTAAATTTATGATTCATGATTTATGATTCAATTCATGATTCATGATTTATTTCATGATTCAATTCATGATTCATGATTCATGATTCAATTCATGATTCAATTCATTATTTATTTCATGATTCATGATTCGATTTATGATTCATGATTCAAAATTCAATTCATGATTCAATTCAGGATTTATGATTCAATTCATGATTCATGATTCATTTCATGATTCATTTCATGATTCATGATTCGATTTATGATTCATGATTCAATTCATGATGCATGATTCAATTCGTGATTCATGATTCAATTCATGATTCATGATTCATTTCATGATTCATTTCATGATTCATGATTCGATTTATGATTCATGATTTAATTCATGATGCATGATTCAATTCGTGATTCCTGATTCAATTCATGATTCATGATTCAATTCATGATTCATGATTCATTTTATGATTCATGATTCAATTCATTATTCGATTCATGATTTATGATTCAATTCATGAT